>NC_068997.1:31535605-31542229 GCF_001194135.2 Octopus bimaculoides
TGTTTTGCATATATTTGTCTATGAACCTTCCTCACTACTTGCTTATCAACCTGCCTGCTTAGGTATCTCTCTGCCTGTTTAGTTACTTACCTATCTACATATCTGTTTGCTTATCTGCCTACTTCTTACCTACACACTGTTTTGTGTATCTACCCGTCTACTTAATTATGCTCTTCCTACTTCTCTATCTACCAGAAATTTATACCAACTTCTAACTCAAGTCAGAAATCAGATAACAACTTCTCTATGACTTCATTTATCTCAGATTGTGGAATCAAGCATTCAACTTCTGAAAATACAGATAACCAAATCATATAAATTCTGATTTTATATTCCAAGAATAATAATCCGGCCATATTTTTGAGTCTTATATATTTGAAGAATTAGTGTAATTCTGAAAACATTCCTATAACAAGGAACTGATTGGTGAATGTGTTACTATTTTTACTGGTGGCTATGGTCATCAGAATGAATCTGCTAATCTGACATTACTATAGTAAACATAAAAACTTTGAAGTATTCCCAGACACAATATAAATTTAATGAGACTTAATCTTGGATTTTAAGTGTGCATTCTTAGACTGGAAACCAAATTATGACCATATATTATGATTGTGAAAACAGCAAATTATCATAAAGCTTTTCCATTTTTGATGGGTGTGTGGCACTCTATCACACCCAGAAGATACACACTTGCTTTTTAAAATTCTTTTTATTAAAGATTCAGTCAGTAATAAACAGTCTTGGGGTAAGGCAGGGAAATTATCTCATTACTCTTGCTAGAATAAGAATAACATTTTTTGATAAAAGCTTTTACTGTCAGTATTAAATGCTTGTCAAGCATTGGCATTCCTGTAAGCAATTCCCATGTGTGTGTAGAATAATCAACTTTAATAATATCAGTTTTCTGTCTTTGTAAATTACTTGTAAACAATTATGATGCATCAAATTGTTTTTTTTTTTACCTCCTTTGTTTTACAATTAATTTCCTATTAAGAGGAAATTAATAAATAGTAAAACATTAAAAATACCCATTTCAATTGCATTTATTTCTAATTGTTATAAAGTGCCTTATTTCTGGATGTTTAATAATTAGGATGTTAGAATTTGAACTTGGATCCTTTATTTTTAAGTTAAGGGTAATAATACAGCTGTTTGCTGCTTAGCCATTGAGGTTAATGATTGTAAAAAAAATTATAATCTTAACAACTCATCTTGGATATTTAGACATTTTAATATTTTCATTGTTCAACTAATTTTATATTGACAGACAATTAGGTTAATTGATGTGAAGACATTTAAAGTATGAAAACATTGAAGAGTTAACTAGAGATATTATGTTGCGAGACAAACATAGAGATATACAGATAAGATAATGTTAATGTAATTTGGATACAATTGAAATGCTACCTTGAAAATAAGTATGTGGTGAGACAGCAGATAGACAGAGAAGTAAATTAAGTGTGCATATGTTTGACCCCTTTTTATATCAACCAGCCTGTGACTGCCACTAATTCTTTTTTTTCAAACTTCCTCTTTAACCCCTTTAGTTGTCAAACTGGCTATATTAGACCCAAATATTCTTCCTTTTTTATGTTTAAACACCAGATGTGGCCTCTTACACCACCCTACAATGTCATACTAAAAGTAAAGTCACATCAAAATCTTAGTTACAATATAAAGCAGGATTAATACAAAACAATGTGAATAAATAAGCATTATTATATTTGATAGAGTAATCTGAATGCTAGAAGGTTAAAGTGTTCTAAGTTTATACCATCCATTAAAATTTCATATCCTTGTTCTAAACATCAACTTAAGTTATTTTACTAAATTCTTTTTTTCCCAAATTTGCAACAAAAGTAGGGTATATTAGGGTTAATGTATGGAAGATGGAATAGTTATTGAAAAATGTAAGACTGTCAGGCAGACAGACAATTAGATTAAGTTAATATATTCAATTCAGATTTAGGTTGACTTTGGGCAAGTGTCTTCTGCTATGGCCTCAGGCCAACGAAAGCCTTGTGAGTGGATTTGAAAGGTGGAAACTGAAAGAAGCATGTTACATTTTAAGTATGTGTGTGTGTTACTGCCTCCTTATCTTGACCTTGTATGTTAGATGTATACAAGTGTCACTGTCATGCAAGCGGTGTCCTTCATTTCTAATGTTCTGTGAAAACGTCTGGCCATGGGAAAATATTACCTTATTTGGAAATGGGTTAGAGTTAGCAACAGGAGAGCATCCAGCCATGGAAAATCTATTTCAAATTCTGCATGGGAAAGTGGATGCTAATTGATGATGTTATATAATATCATAGACTTGCACTTTCATCTACCATATTGAAATTACAACTATATGGCTGCAAAGCAAACTCATTAACCATACAGTATAGCTACACTAATTAACTTCTAATTATTTGCTACATGGGTAGCAGTTATAAATTATTTCTAAGCAATGTAATATTCCTGGCTCTTTCATAACATCTCTGGGTATAAGAGAAGGCTATGTTTCATTGATGAAGTCAGAATAAGCCTGAAATGTGCTTTCATCAGGAAATGGAAATAATGTTAGTCATGCATTAATATTGTTGACTTTTATGGGGATGCTGAATTGGTAGAATCGTTAGTGTTGAAAAAATGTTTTGTAGTATTTCTTTTCATTGCTATAAATTCTCTGTTCAAATCCCTCAAAGGTCAACTTTGTTTTTCAACCATCTGGTGCTGATGAAATAAAGTACCAGTGAAGTACTAGAGGTTGATGGTATTAACATCCTCCCCTCAAAATTTCTGGCCTTGTCCCTAAATTGCAGACAATTATTACAAAGGTAGCAAGCTGACAGAATTGTTAAAGCATCATAAAAAATACTTGGCAGTATTTGCTCTGGCTTTTAATCTCCTGAATTCAAATCCTATTAAGGTCAACTTCACCTTTCATCGTCTTGGAATTAATATAATAAAGTACCAGTTGAGTATTGAGGTTAATGGTATTGATTAGTCCCCTGCCCATAAATTTCATGCCTGTTGTAGAAAGGATTATTATTGTTATTCACCACAAATACTTCTAGTTAACCTCTTAATGATCCTCTTGTTCTATAAATTTGGTTGTCTGTCCTCTGGAACGGCTGAATGAGTCTGAAAGTGAAGTGATATTCTATAGAATTTGTGATTTATATTTTTGTCATATATGTTTGGGTAGAAAACTTTGGAAAACAGAAAATTAAAATATAAAGTTTATATATTTTTAAAGACTTTCTAAAATGGTCGCTGTTAAAATGAATAAAAATACAAAAAAGAAACTCCGTGATATATTCATATTTAAAAAAAAAAATTTTCTGAAATAAAGGATGCTGTTATGAACATGTAGCTTTTTGTTATTCTTATTATTTTTATTGCTATTATTATTGTTGGAATTTTGTGAGGATGCTACTCCTGTGCAGGCGGCATGTAAAAAAATTTGAGCATGGCCGTTGCCAGTACCGCCTGACTGGCCCTTGTGCCGGTGGCACGTAAAAGCACCCACTACACTCTTGGAGTGGTTGGCATTAGGAAGGGTATCCAGCTGTAGAAACTCTGCCAGATCAGATTGGAGCCTGGTGCAGCCATCTTGTTTAGCCAGTCCTCAGTCAAATCGTCCAACCCATGCTAGCATGGAAAGCAGACATTAAATGATGATGATGATGATGACAACTGCAGCTGCAGGAATGCCAGTTCCCATATTCCTTCCCTTGTCTGCTGACTCTCTCTCTCTGTCTCACGTACATGCGCTTTCTCACTTTCTATTATCCACATCATCTAGTTCTCTGAAAGACAGATAGAATTCAGGCTGTGATTATTTGTTACATTCTTCATCTGCTCAATATTAAAGAGTCAGCTAACTCAGTACACCATATGGTAAATTAAGGTGTCAAACATAGGGTTCACACCAATGTTTAGTCTGGCTCCTGGCTCAGTTTTATAAAGAAATCCATTTTGTTATTTTTAAATTTAAATTCTGTTGTGTCTGGGGAGAGTCATTTTCTTCTGGTGCCTTATAATTTAACATAATCACTGGAATATGCTTCAACACTTGAACTCACATAAAGAATCTTGCAAACCAAATCCAAAAATGAAATAAATTAAAATTATTCTGTAAAATATATATCACTAGCTTGCATTCAGAGTTGGCGCTTGACTAGTCATAATTAACATCAGTTCTGATTAAGAGAAATCATTGCACCTTAGGAAATCTACTTATCATTTTGTTATCTCAACCAGTGAAAAAGAAGCTAATGAAACTATACACTAAAAGATGTGATCTATTTCCCCTTCGCTTTATCTATACACACCAAACAAAATAGTTCTTTTTCTCTCAAATTATGCATGTTTGTTTACTTTGATTCTAGTGATATAAAAAATACTAAAAGGTTTTGCAGCTGAGACAATGGAAGCTTTTTATCAAAGTGTTGGTCTTCTCAAAACTGTAAGTAATCATTTGAATTAATTTCTATCTTCATTCTTACTCTAAGGACTCTTAATAGGTCTGTATGTGGACACTTGCATATTCTTCCCTTCCTCTATCATTAATAAAATTGTTATAATGTATGTTGGCCTCTTTATCCATTTACTATGGCCTACATTATGAACTGGAGATTTTAGGTATAATTGTATATATCAGACCCAAGAGATTAAGCTTGTGCTTCAATCCAACTTGCAAAACTAAGTCGGACACCCAACATGTTACAGTGTCTCTTTTGTAACTAACTCTAACCGTGCAAATGAACAGCCTTTGTTTGTTTTCCAATTCAATGTTATGTCTTTTCCGTCTCGCTCTTTCTCTCTTTACTTAACTCTATGTGCATACTTTCAGCACCAAAATGTTTGAGTTCAGTCATCCCTTCAGGTCTTTAGAAGCTTTTGTAAGTTGCAATGCACAAAGTCTGAATGATAGATGGTAAACATAAACTGAATAGTAACTGGAATCTTGAGGAAATAAATTTATAAGGTGAGAAGGAATTGTACTCCAGTTCTAAGATTTTGTGGGTGAATGCATAGATTTTTCAAGTTATGCTGTCAATAGATATGTTCTTAAGTTAATAATTATTGAATCAAGAACTCTTTAGAATTTAAAGTTAATAAATAATTAATTGAACAATTGTTTCAGCGATTGAGTTAATAGTTATTAAATAATATTAGAATTTAAGAATTATGTGCATGTTAGCATATGTGAGTATGCATTAGTGTATGTGTGAGCGTGTATGTTTGTGAGAATGTGTGTATATGTGTGTCTATAAGAGTGTGTGAATTTAAGTTCATGATTGACACAAGACTCACATTTAGAAAGCTTTTTTTTCTTTGTTAATCTGTTGTAATTTGTGCAGCAAAGTTGAAATAAATATAACTTCAGCAACAATAACAACAGTAACATGATTATCTCTGCTGATCAGATTAATATGGATTTACTCAGACTTTGGTAATAATACTCTTTTGAAAAAGTAAACAGTAGAACTATTAATCTATCTACATCTCCTACTCCTGACTTTCACTTTCTCTCCACTCCTCCACCTCATCTTTCTACTCCCTACTTCCTCCTTCACACCTCTTCTCTCCTGCCCTTCCTCCACTCCCTTCTACAGTAAGATACATTCACAAATGTTCCTTTAATAAAACAGGTAGCTGACGATGTACAGGATAATGCATGCAAAAAAATTTGCAATGAATTGCAATTTTAAGCTGGAGAAAGAGAACAAAAGCCTAGTGGGAGTTGTTGAGGAAACTCAAAGAAAAGGTGAAATAATGTCACTTAATTAAGACACTACTTTCAAATTTAATTATTATATTCCTTAAAGATGAAATCTGACCACTGTTAAAGAAATGACTGATTGCTTCTGACATATTTCAGTCTTATTAAACTTCATTAGTGCAACAACAGTCAGCTTTAGTCTGCAAGATTGTAGTGGGGCTAGGCTTGGGGAGGGCATTTTTTTTTCATCTTACGAGTAAAAAGAATTATAATTTTGGCTGGTAGTTATTGTATTCTTTTACTTGTTTCAGTCATTTGACTGTGGCCATGCTGGAGCACTGCCGTTAGTCGAACAAATCGACCCAAGGACTTATTCTTTGTAAGCCTAGTACTTATTCTATAGGTCTCTTTTGCCAAACCACTAAGTTACGGTGACATAAACACATCAGCATCGGTTGTCAAGCGATGTTGGGGGGACAAACACATACACAAACATATACATACACACATATATATATGTAAGGGACGACCGTGTGAATTCATAAAAGGAGAAATGGTGACGAATGGAAAAACAGAGGACTCCTTTTATTTAAACGTGTCACACGGTCGAACAGACAATATTATATATATCAGATATGATATACAAAATGTTATACGACGATAACATAGATGACCAGTAATGAAAGACCACAACCGTATAAGATGAATAACAGAGATATTTATTGTAGCGTTAAAGATGTATGTCGGTGTGAGAGTGTGAATGCTACATATAATAACATAATCAAAGACAGGCCGTCGTACAAAGAAAAGTGTGTATGTGAGTGATACTGTATGTGTATTATTACAGCAGATAGAAAGAGAGTCAATAACACGTGAGCAATTATACCATTTCTTTAGTACACTAT
>NC_068997.1:31543534-31547243 GCF_001194135.2 Octopus bimaculoides
CACACAGCCATTCCTGCACCTTTAAAAAAAAATTAAAGGGAAATAATTGAAGTAGGCCAACAGCTATAATTTAGATCATTCAAGTTGGTGATGATGAATGGTGTTTGCAAAAAAAAAAAAAAAAAAATTCAAAATGAATTTAAAATTACATTTTAGTTGGTGAGTGACAGCAGAAATTTGGCAATAATTGTTAGTAACTCTCAATGAAAAGTGGGGTTAACAACAATAAATTAAGAATTTCACAAAAAATTCATTTATTATCATTAAGGGGAAATTTGATTGTTGTTAACAGATGATATGAAGGTTACCGATGTAGTGTGGCTAGATTATATTGTGGTGGTGGTATTGGTGATTGTAGATGGTGGTGCATAGTGGCTGTAGTGTTAGTGGTTTTTGTTGTAGTGATTACACACATATACTATATATATATCCACATATACTCTATATATACAGAAATAATTTATTCTCGAACTCAGGATAATGCTAATAATATAGCATGAACAGGATAAACTATACATATATTGCAGAAAAATTTATTATAGGCCAGCCATGAGACTCAAACTCACATCCCTGTAATTACGTGTCAAGTGCTTTACCATTAAGCTAAACTGCCCAGTAACGAATTGTTCTGCAATTTTAGGATTTATAAATCTAGCTTTATAAGATGCTAACATTAAATTCAACTTCCGATGAAAGTAAACAAAGTTTGCTTTAGAAGCGTTGAGATGTATTGAAAGATACAGAAATAATTTATTTTCAAATGCATGATTATGCTAATAAAATATCATGCATTTGGAAATAAATTATTTCTGTATCTTTCAATACATCTCAACGCTTCTAAAGTAAACTTTCTTTGTTTACTTTCATTGTAAGTTGAATTTAACATTAGCATCTTATAAAGCTAGATTTATAAATCCTGAAATAGCAGAACAATTTGTTACTGGGCAGTTGAACTTAAAGCATTTGACGCATAATCACAGGGATGTGAGTTCGAATCTTATGGCTGGCTGGTAATGAATTTTTCTACAAAATATAGATAGCTTATCCTGTTCATGATATTTTATTAGAATTATGATGTGTTTAAGAATAAATTATTTCGAGACCGTTCAATACATCTCAACGCTTCTAAAGCAAACTTTGTTTACTTTCATCGCAAGTTGAATATATATGTATATATATTTTTATAGGTTCTGCTCAGAGCTGTGGCTCTGCTGGGGCACTGCTATTTTGCTACACTGTTATTATTGAAAGCCTTCTCTAATTTGTAGCATTTGGTGAATAAGGGAGTTTCATGTTGCTACCTTCATTTGCACTACTTGCCATGATGTAGGTTCATCTGGGACTCTCGACAGGAAGTGTTACAATTTTGATTTGAAAATACCTCCAATTACTTTGTGTAGGTTCCTCAGGCTCTTTGGGAGAATATTAAAAAGTTGTGGGCCCCTGGAACCCAGGCTGTTGCAGTAACTGTTCCTGAAGTGCGATGGCATTGCTGGGATCTTTGGCACTGTGGAGTGTCGATCTGTTCTGGCATTGGTGTAGCTTTCAATGCCAAAATTTGGCACAGTTCCTCCCAGGATCTTCCAGATGTATATTACTGTATACTTCTCCCACCTTCACTCAAAGGAGTAGAGTCTTAGCTGTTTCAACCTTTCCCAGTAATAGAGCTGTTGCAATGAGATGATCTTCGTTGTGAAGCTTCACTGTATTGCTTCTAGATCCGCTGTTAATTTTACAGTTGGGTGACCATAGCTGGGATCACTACTCCAGGTGGCTGAGGACGAATGTCCTTCAGAGGACCATCATGGTTCTGAATGTTCTCAAGATTTATCTATCCAGTTGTCTGCACTTTGTCACCAGCCTGGTAATGTGCACTTGGAAAGAGGTATCATCACTCATGTCTATACCCAGATCTCTCACTGATTTAGACTCTGGGATTGTAATCATTTGTGGACCAGTGTAACCTGTAAGTTTTATATTCAGTTTTGGATGCTGGTAGCACAGGGCTTGGAATATTTCAGCATTAAACTGCATATTATTGCCCTCAGCTCATCTGTAAATTGAGTCCAACTCCTGCTACAGGTGTGCAACACCGCTGGGGTTCTGTATTTTCTGTGAGACTTTCGTATCATCTGCGTAGCTTGCAAGCATGGCTATCCGGGCAACTGAGAGCATATCTGAGAGGGCCTCTATAAAAAGCAGTGGTCCCAAGACAGTGCCCTGTGGAACACTGCTCACTATTGGTGTTTTCTTTGTCATGGCTCCATTGGCCACTACTGCCTGACTTTTATCTTTCAGAAAGTCATGTAACCACTCTCCAAGTTTTCCAGCTATGCCAAGATCACACAGTTTGTGGCATATCATACCATGATCTACTTTATCAAAAGCTTTTACAAAATCAAGATATATTACATCCACATTTGAGTAACTGTCTCAACATCCAGGCTTATTGCTGTAAGAGCTGGATCAGGCAGCTCCTACCTGGTCGAAAGCCATGCTGGGTCTCACTCATCAAGTTATTTTCTTCAAGGAATGTGATTAGTTTCCCTCTGATATCTGTTCCATGACTTTGCTGATGTGTGAAGTCAGAGAGATAGGCCTATAGTTTTTGACATCTGCTCTGTTTCCTCCTAGGGCATATTATTCCCTCCTTCAGTTTGCTTGGCAACCTGCCATTTGTAAGAAAGCTTTGGAAGAGAATCTGTAGAGGTTTCGCCAAGGCAGGCTTACATGAATTGAAGAGGATTGCTGGGAAACCATCAGAGCCAGCAGTTAAGTTTGCATCCACCTCATCTATAGCAAGTAGTATATCTTCTTCACTGACGTCGTTGTAATCCATCGTAACTTTCTCACTGGTTATAAGTGAGGCAGCAAAGAAATCCACTGGTTCGTTCACTCATTTGTGTTCCAACAGGGTGGTAAAGACACTTTTGAACTGGTCATTCAGTACCTCACTGATCCTGGCTGGAGTATCTGTGAGGGAGCCATCCTTTAAGAAGAGAGATCCTATTTTACAGCGTACTGAGGCTGTTTCTTTCACAAAATGAAAACAGGCCTTTGGGTTTGACTTAATATTTTTTATAACCCAGGTTTCTTTGTCTGCTCTCTCCCTCACATAGGATTGTTGCAGGCTTTTTCAATCTTCATCAGTTCTCTTTTTGGATCGATTTCCAGTTTGCTTTGTGGAAGTTCAGATTGGATAGATTTTGGGTGCTTCCTGTAGGCTGTATGTCTCTGGCTACTTTTGGTCCCTGCATAGACAGCTCTATCATGTTGTCATCTGAAACTAATGTGGACGTCGCTTTTGCATCATGAACAATGTCCATATTGTTTGTGAAGCAGATATCATAAATGTTTTATATGCTAGTTGGTCTGAGCACAACTTGCTCCATGAATAGGACATTGATGAGGTTGAGCAGGGACTCCACCTTTGTTCGTTTGCAATGTGTCATCCCTGCGAGCATGATGCATTTGGGGCATTTGACATTGGAGAAGGGGAAATCATCATCATCATCGTTTAACGTCCGCTTTCCATGCTAGCATGGGTTGGACGATTTGACTGAGGACTGGTGAAACCGGATGGCAACACCAGGCTCCAGTCTGATTTGGCAGAGTTTCTACAGCTGGATGCCCTTCCTAACGCCAACCACTCAGAGAGTGTAGTGGGTGCTTTTACGTGTCACCCGCACGAAAACGGCCACGCTCGAAA
>NC_068997.1:31549646-31551697 GCF_001194135.2 Octopus bimaculoides
GGGACCTTACACCACCCACAAATCTGGTCGGTGGCTTTCAACAGGTTGTCCCGCAGAAATCTCCAATTGTCTTCCACGTTGTATGATGCTATATCCCCTTCTATTTCGTTAAATGCTTCAAGTAACTTGTCTCTAAGTCTCTGTCCGTTTGCAGGGTCTTTAAGCTTCCACACCCTTCTTCTCCAAGCCTGTCTAATTCTGGGCACCCATTTTGCCTTGATCCCAAAGTCGCTAACTACTAATCTATGTTGTGGGGTACATTCTTCGCCAGGGTAGGTTTTGGCATTTATAAGCCGCCCTCTTCCCATATGAAATAAACTAAAATGGTGTTCCAGTTTCATGAGGATCTCTTTAATTCTTGTGAGGCAATCTTCAAACCTGCCAATGTGGTTTGGAGTGTTTGGTGGGTGTTATGTATTGCATATGACTATATTGCATTGTCTTATGTATACAATTAGAGTGCCACATACTGAATTTGAGTATGACTGTAAAACAGGGTAGTTTGGACACGGGCTGAGGGGTATCCTCGATGCATGAACAGGTGGGCAAGGTACTGGGACTGGGTCTCAACATCCTGGTCCCAGCTGCACAAGTGTCGGAGAAGGAGAAACTGGGAGTAGGAGATGGTCCGTTTGGTATGGGAGGGATGGCAGAGGAAAAGTTGAGGTAGAGGTGGGAATCTGTGGGGTTGAAGAAGGCGGAGGTGATGAGATAGTGGGAGGGGAGGTCAATGGTAAGAAAAATATCTAGGAAGTTAACCGATGTGTTAGAAATGGTAGAAGTAAATTGGAGAGAGGGGTGGAAGTTAGAGAGCAAAGTTGTTTGTGGGAGAGGGAGGTGACGCCTATACAATCGTCTATGTAGTGGTCGTATAGCTCTGGGATCGGTCTGGAGAATTGTGAGAATACTTTGGCCTCAATGTGACCAACAAATAATAGGTTGGCAAAACTGTGGCCCATACTTGTTTCCATAGCAACCCCAGACAGGTTTTGGTAGATCTCCCTGGTGAATGTAAAGTAGTTCAGGATGTGGATGAGCTCTGCCAGATGGAGAAGGGTAGAGGTGCTGTGTGTGGGGTCAGGGCGATGGTTGAGGAAGTATCGGAAGGTTAAGAGACTGTCATTACAGGGAATCACCATGTATAGGGATTTGATGTACAAGGTGAAGAGATGATGTGAGGGGCCAGGAGGGAAGAAGAAGGAATTGAAAAGGTAAAGGGCATAATTGGTGTCATGTATATGGGATGGAGGGCGGCAACTAAATGGGACAGGATGTGGTTAAGGTATTTTGAGATGAGTTCTGTGGAGTAATTGCAGGCGGAAACAACGGGCGGCCAGGGTTGTCGGGTTTATGTATTTTGGGAAGGAAATAGATGGTGGAGGTACTGAGTATTCGGACAATGAGGTTGGTGGGGTGGGGGGCAGAAGTGGAGACAAGGTCGTGGATGCTGGAGGAGGTGGGCTCGAAGGGGAAGAGGGGATTTCAAAGCTGGCTGAGCACTTTCTCCCTGTATAGGTCCACACGCCACACCACCACTGCTCCACCTTTGTCTGCCAGCTTGACAACAATGTCGTTGCAGCGACGGAGGTCATCAAGGGCGATCAATTCAGCCTGAGTAATGTTGGCATGGAGGGAGTTAGCAGTCATATATATATATATATATTTACATATATGTTTATGTATCTATTTGTGCATGTCTTTATGACTGTGTAGACCAATAACATAACTTCCAGGCTTTAAAATATTAAATCCTGGAGTTGATTCATTCGACTAAAACACTTCAATGTGATGCCCCAGCATGGTTGCAGTTAAATGACTGAAACATAAAAGATAATATATATACATACATACATACACACATATATATATATATATATTTACATATATGTTTATGTATCTATTTGTGCATGTCTTTATGACTGTGTAGACCAATAACATAACTTCCAGGCTTTAAAATATTAAATCCTGGAGTTGATTCATTCGACTAAAACACTTCAATGTGATGCCCCAGCATGGTTGCAGTTAAATGACTGAAACATAAAAGATAATAT
>NC_068997.1:31557470-31566164 GCF_001194135.2 Octopus bimaculoides
ATGTTTTCATTATTTTTTCCTCCACATGTTTATTATTTTCACTTCCATGTGTATGCTGAACATTTTTCACTTGTATCATGTCTGTATTGCAATTTTCAAGCTATATACCACCAAAATACAAATGCAGTTTCATGCTATACATACTATGGCAATAAAGTGTATATTTTAGTCATTACATGTCTCAGGGTCACTGCCTTTCCTATCTTCACTTGCACAGGTTTATGCTGAATATATATATATATATTTTTTTTACTCATACAATTCCCTCTCCTCTCCCAAATCTTCCCCCTGATTTTCTCTATTTAATTTCTTGCAAGATACCAGAGTAAATACTGTGAGTCTGTATGTGTGTGTGTTTGAATGTATATACTGCCATCATCTTCCTCATCATTATCTTCATCATCATCATTACCTTAAATGTTTCAATGTCTACTCTGCCTTGCATGTCTCACACAGAATTCATGGAAGTATATTTTCTACAGGATGATGCTTTTCCTGTCATCAACTCTTATCCATTCCCATTACATATCATCAGATAATACACACTCACACATACACACACACAAAACAAGCTTCTTTCAGTTTCCATTTACATACAGTTTAATTTTTATTTTCCAAGAGTAGGAGATGCTAACTTAGCTTGAATTGTCATAATTAGTAACCAGGGATATATTATGTTGAAGGATGGAAATTGATATTGAAGTATTATCTATACATTGGCAAGAATGAAATAATTTGAAAATGAGATTCGGATGTATCTCTGGAAGTAATGCAAGTAAGAATGGTGTGTCAAATGACTGCTGTTTATGAGTTCAGATAATCAGTAACTATTGATGTAGTAATAAACCATCCATATCCAGCCCAAATATACTACTTTTTCTATGTTCAAACAAGCCAGTTCAGGACCGAAAGCAGATACTGACCCAAAATGCAGATTCTGCCATACATTTGATGAAACCATAGACCATCTCTTCTCAGGATGTCCGATGCTGACACCAAACGAATACAAACATCACCACAATAGGGTAGGACAGTAATTACATTGGAAATTATGTAAACACTACAAAATCAGCACTCCTGCTTACTGGTATGAACATCATCCTGAGCCAGGCACTGAAGGTAAAAATGTCACTACCCTCTGGGATTTTCCAGTCAATCCTGACAGAAATGATCCAAACTAATTGACCAGATGTAGTCATTAAAGAAATGGAAGAAAATACTTATAGACTGATAGATTTAAGTGTTCCCACAGATAAAAATATATGATTTGATATTCTTTGAGTTGATCAAGTTTCAGCTCTTGAGCTGTGGCCATGCTGGGGCCATTTCTTTAATGACTACATCTGGTCGATTAGCTTGGATCGTTTTCCCTGTGTTGACTGGAAAATCCTAGAGGGTAGTGACATATCTGTAAAATAATTTGACAAATTAAGTACATATAAGGCCAGAAAATTGAAATACATAAGATGTGGCATCTGAAGTGAGAACCGCTCCTGTTATTGTGGGTGCCATAGGTATGATAAGAAAGGGATGTCAGAAACATCTAGATAATGTCCCAGCAGAACCATGTCTCAGAGAAATCCAAAAGATACTGCCCGCATCCTTAGTCAGACCCTATCAATTTAAATGTCTGTGTTGCATTACATGGATATTTTGATACTGACCCTGTCACTTCCCCTCCACAAGCTTTCAGTCATACTGTAACATCTCTTATCCTTCATTTGCCCCATGACACTGGGTGTATCTTGGCAAGTGATTGTAACAAAAAGGCAGATTAAAATTAAATAATAATAATAATAATAATTATAATTATAATTATAATTATTATTATAGTTTCAAATTTTTCCACAAGGGCAGCAAATTTGTGGGAGGGGACTGGTCCATGTAATCGACCACAGTGTATCACTGGTACTTATTTCATTGACTCCGAAAGTATGAAAGACAAAGTCGACCCCTGTGGACTTTGAACACAGAACATAGTGGCAGACAAAATGCTGCTAAGCATTTTACCTGGCATGCTATCAATTCTAACAGCTCACTGCCTTAATAATAATAATAATGATTAATTCTGGTTTTATTGGCCACAAGGGCTAATATAAATCAAAAACATGAAAGGACAAACACAGGACGATAAAAACAAAGGGTTTTGCAAAAAGAAAGGCCCGTGTAAACATATGATAACAAGAAAAATTTTCAGAAGTAAAAACTCCCAATAGGGGGAGGCGCTTTGAAGGTTTCTTGTGCAAAAAGCCATAAAAGCCACAGGGTGAGAGCCCTTTCTCCTTTCATACTCCTTTGTTTACAGGTGTAATCTCAGAATTGGTCCGTCCACACTGGCCATTCTTCTGGCATTCACCCACCTTTCATCAAATTTGCTTCAAGAAAGTGCTTCCCTCTCTACTCTCACCTTACTTCTCAAGTGGAACTTAAAAAAGTTGATGAGGCCTTGGCCAAAGATGTAAGTGTCTGACTTTAGCCCTTTCAAACAGGTCCACTATACCACCTCTTTCACTACAGCCATCAGATAAATGAAAACTGCCTTGCCCTCCCGGTTAAAGGAGGCCAGCGTGGCAATCTTCACTATGAATTCAGTTGATAGCCAGATCCGTCCTACATGTGACAGCAGCTGTTCGACATAGCCCCACAGGTCAGCAATACTTGGGCACTGTACGAGTGCGTGCAGAATGGTTTCGTTGCTCTGAGCCTGGCTGACAGTACTTCTGTGCCTATAAAGTTTATCCCAAACTGGCAGCGCCTCTCAGTAGCACTGCCAGATGAGGGACTTTTGAAAGTTATCCATGGGCCCCAGCCCGAAAGTTCTACCAAATAGACTGCTTAGCTGGTCATCATCGATGCCTAGAGTGTCCCCGAGAACGTCGTCGCACTTTTCCTGCACTAACCTTCTATAGAATGCTAGAGTGGAACTACTACTGATCGCATTGCCTGCCTGCCTGCCTGCCTGGTGGAGGGCGGTGAGAGCTTGATGGCACTCGAGGTGCCAAGCGCCCTTTCTCGGTCTATGCTTAATCCAAGATTGCAGCTTGATCAAAGAGACAAGCTGTGGAAAGGAGAGTCTGACAAATGGCACCCACACCTACTCACCGTCCAGGAAACGCTTGAGTTGCCATAGCCTGAGCACATGTCTGCACATCAGTAACCAAGGCATGCCAAGGCCTCCGTTCAGCAGCTGTTGACAGCAGATGGAGTGCCTGACCTGTGGTACCTGGCCCTTCCACAGAAAGTGGAAGAGCAAGCGCACCAGCTGGGCCAACCAGCGGTCGGGACAAGGGATGACAGTCAAGTGATAATAGATGACAGATGCGATGTACGCATTCACCACCTTGGCTCGACCTTTCAGGAATAGCTTCCTTTCGGCCCATTTCTGGGTGAGATTGGCTACTCTGTCAACTTATCCCAGTTTTTCTCCACTTGGAGGTTTGGACCGAACCAGGCCCCAAGCAATTCAATGAGATTGCCTGTCCAGCGCTCCACGACGTTGTTGGACAGCATGGACATGCCCATCCAGGTGCCCAGTTGCAAGCCCATTGACTTTTCTGCATTAATTTTCGCACCTGTCACCGCTTTGTACACGCTTAGCATCTCACCAATCAGGTCGATGTGCCTGTGGTTCGACACCATCACGGTGACGTTGGTGGCATAGGCAAACACGCTCTTTCCACAACCAAGATCATGCTGAACACCCTTCAAAGCCTCCAACTTCTGTAGTAATGACTCGAGAGTCCATACGTACAGAAGGGAGGACAGAGGGAATCCTTGGCAGACCGAACACAAGATGTTGAACGGCTCCAAAAAGTGACCGTTCACCCGTATAACCGAGTAGATGCTGCTGTACAAAGCAGCGAGCTACCTGCTGAAGACCGGACCAAAACCACCTGCCTTGAGAACAGCTGCCAGGCATCGATGGTCGACCCTATCGAAGGCTTTAGACTGATCTAAATTGTGCCAGCTTCGTTACCCACCCTCTCTATGATGTAGCGCATAAGATGGTGGTTGTCGCAGATAGACCTGGTCAGCACAATGCATGTCTGTGCCTTGACAATCAGCTTTCCACGACAAGCGCCAACCTCTTGGCTGACACCTTGGCCAAAATCTTCAACTCTGCATTGAGCAGAGTGATGGGCCTGAAGTTCCCTATCATGTCCCCCTTCTTCGGGTCCTTTCTCAGCAGTGCCACCACCCCTCGACAAACAAAAGCAGGAATTCTCCCATTTTGTTGCTAGTTGCAGTAAATGTCTGCCAAGAGGCCTGCAAACAAGTCTGACATTGAAATGTAAAGCTCGTAGTGCAGACCATCCAAACCCGGCGATCTACCTCTCATGCAGCTTTTCATTGCTTCCTCTACTTCCCAGGCAGTTAACAGTCTTTCACAGCACTCTGCCTCATTTGCCGAGAGTTGCGGCAAACCGTCCAGATACATACCAAAATCTGTGCCATTGTCAGTCCCACCCCTCATCCCGAACAGTCGAGCAAAGTACTGCTGAAAGACCACACATATCTGCTTCAGTTCGGAAACCTCGTGCACATTCTGGTCCATCAAAGACCAAATGGTCGCTATGTTGCTACACTTCGCCCCTACCATGCGAGCTCATTGAGCAACGTTAGTCTCCTCCCCGCTTACCAAACGTGCCTTAGCTCTGACAACACAGCCTTCGTGTTTGGTGTCGAAGTGTTGGTTGAGGGCCAACCTCGCTGCCAACATGTCAGTTGCGATGCCTGTCCTAAGAGCCTCGTCTAATTTTCTAACTAAATCCCACTCTATTTTCTTTCATTATACAGCTAGAGTCTTACTAAACCTAATTGATTCTGCTCTAATTACCCTCTTAAGAGCAAACCACCAGTTGTTGTTGACAATCACTCCCATCAACGGCCGCTTAACTAATAAGCTAATCCGGTCTCTGTAAGCTTTGCACGCCGTTAACGACGCATTTAGCTTCCCGTTAACGGAACCATGTCTACAGAGCCTATCTAAGTCAACCGTAGAGATCACGAATTTATGGTCTGTGTAGCCAACTATGTGGAATTGTGGACACCTTATGCTGTTCTTATCCGCTGGCCTACAGAAAACTCTAAGTACGATCTAGATGACCAGATGTAATTAATCCAAGTTCACATTGGCACATTTGGGTTGTCTAGTCAATACCTGTCAGATGCTCCTCCGCCCACCCGATCGAAACGTTCATCTAAGACAGCATTCCAATCACCTACTTGCACTAAAGTGCAAGACGTACCCTGGAAAACCTCCAGACAGTTGAAATAATCTGACTGCCCTGCCCCTGTTGGACTGTAGGCAGCCATCAATCTGAAATCACTGCCGTCATTATTGTTCACATCCAACTTGCCCTCTGGATCAAGGAAGACTGCCTTTATTTTCAAATCCAGGCCTTTCCGAAAAAGCACCACAGTACCACCACCACCCACTCCCGACCGACATGGAGACAGGAAAATCTCATATCTGCTGAAAAGGGCTGCTAGTTCCCATGGGTCGGAGAGTCTAACTTCACTAATGGCTACTACATCCACACTTTAAGACCTCAGGTCGTTTAAGAAGTGATCTTGTTCCCAAGGTGACCCGAGGCCCCTCACATTTATGCTACCGATTCTGAGCACAACCATGTCGAAAAAGATTTATACAGGAGAAAAGGCTCTACTTACTGCCATTGTCTGGTGGTGTGGCTCCCTTATGCTTTTGTGTGGGTATTTCCAACAGATTCTTGTATATTTTTCTAGAGAAACTTTTCCTGATCAACCCAACATCATCTGGAAACTTGTTCTTTATTATTTTGTAGTTTTCTTGTGATATTTTGAAACTGAGTATGTGTGCTGGTGGTGTGTTGTGTGTGGGTATGACAATTTGCCATTGTGGTGTCGGTGCTTTCTTTCAAGTATGTTACAAGGTTGTCATCATTTGTGTTTATTGCCGTGATGTTTGTATTGGCGGAGGTGGTGGTGTCTGTGTGTGTTGTAATTTGTGTAGGTGTTTGCGGTGGTAGTGCTGGAGGTGTTGTGGAATGTTGCGAGTGCATGTTGTTGGGAGGCTTTACTTTGTCGCGCCTCCCCACTTTGTCGGTTGTCTCTTTAGACTTCTTCCTTCTTTTCTTTTTCGGTGGCACTGTGTTCCACTCCCCTTTCTTGCTATCAGAGCTCGCACTGTCTGAGCTGATTTGGTCAGGAAAGGGGATGTCCTTGGAGTCAGTTACATTATTTTGTACTGAAAGTTTGAGGGAGGTGTTATGTTAATTATATCGATCCCAGTAATCCACTGATACATAATTTATCTACCCCAAAAGGATGAAAGGCAAAGTCATCCCCAGTGGCATTTGAACTCAGAATGGAAAGACAGACATTTTGCTCATTGTGCTAATGATTCTGTCAATTTGCCACACAATATAATAATAATAATAATAATAATAATAATAATAATAATAATAATAATAATAATAATAATAATAATAAAAGGAACTAATAAAAACCAAAGCTATCTCCATTAGAAGAGGAATATTCTAGGGAGACACGCTCTCTCCACTCCTTTTCTGCTTGGTACTGACACCTTTATCTGACATGCTAAACAGAACTGGATGTGGATACAACTCTTACGGCAAAACAATCAACCACCTCTTATATATGGATGATCTAAAACTGTGCACCACAAATGATAAACAGCTGGAAACATTACTACAGACAGTTCATGGATTTACCAAAGAAATAAATATGAAATTTGGTCTGGAAAAATATGCCAAAGCAACCCTGAAAAGAGGAAAACATCACACTACATAAAGCCAATGAAATAAGAGAACTAGACGAAAGCTAGACATACAAATATTTAGGAATCAATGAACTAGACACGATACACACACACAAATGAAAGAGAAAATAAAGAAAGAATGTTATAGATGAGTTAGATTAATACTGAAAAGAGACCTCAATGCGAAAAACAAGATAATAGGTATCAACATTCTAGCCATTCCAGTTATAAGTTACGGCTACAATATTCTTAACTGGAATCTAAATGAACAAATCGATATAAACAGGAAAACAAGAAAAATAATGGCAGGGTTTAGGAGGCACCATCCAAAATCTGACATAGAAAGGCTATATATATACAACGCACAGAAGGTGATAGAGGCCTTATATAGCTAGAAAACTATTACAAAATAACCACCATAGGACTACAGAAATACCTACTTCAGAAGCAAGGAAAACTAATGCAAATAGCCACAAAACATGAGCAAAACAAAAAACTACTTTTAGTCTTTAAGGAAGCTGACAAATACAAAAATGAAGTCATAGTACTTAACAGATGTGAAAAAAAACAGAAGAAACAATAAAAGTTGTAAAACATGTGAAATCCAAACTAAAACTGGAACAGCAATGGATCATGATAAAGCCCCTTCATGGCAAATATTGGGTTAAGCTAAATGCAAAAGAAATAGACAAAGCAAAATCTCAGCAATGGCTGAGAAGCTCAGAACTCAAAATGGAGACTGAAGGATTTTTAATTGAAGCACAAGATCAAAGCCTTCCCACCAAAACTTATCAAAACCATGTAATGAAAAGAAATAACAAGTTACTGCAGAATATGTGGAGATGGAGAAGAAACAATAAATCATATTGTCTCTAGCTGCCCAATCTTGGCTTAGAAACAATATATTCACAAACACAAAAGAATTGGGACCTATATACACTGGAAGCCAACACCATAGAGTAACAACAGAAAAAAGATGGTATAAACACACGCCAGAAAATGTTACAGAAAATGAGAAAGCAACCATACTCAGGGATATGCCAATACTCACAGATGGAGAAATTAAGGCCAATAGGCTGGATATAGTTGTCAGAGATTACCAAGAAAAAAAAATGCTTTCTAATTGATGTATCAATACCAACAGATGACAATGTTTCTTTAAAAGAAATGGAGAAACTTTCAAAATACAAAGATCTGGAAATAGAGGTAACTTGAGTGTGGAGTCTAAAAACAGAAACAATTCCTGTTGTAGTAGGTGCATTGGGTATAATAAAAAACATTCAGATAAATATATAACAAAAACACCAGGACTAACAAGTATATATAACATACAGAAAATAGCACTCCTAGGCACCACACACATCCTAAGCATCACAACAAACCACAACACATATCCAAGGCACACAGAGCTACTGAATAATAATAATTATTTCTACTATAGGCACAAGGCCTGAAATTTTGGGGAAGGTCTCCAGTTAATTACACCGACCTCAGTGTGTAACTGGTACAGGATGGAAGGACGGACAAAATACTGCTAAGCATTTTGCTCTACATGCTAACAATTCTGCCAACTCACAACCTTAATAATAATAATAATAATAATAATAATAATAATAATAATAATAATAATAGAGAAAAATCCCAGCAATGGCTGAGAAGCTCAGGACTCAAAGCAGAGACTGAAGGATTTTTAATTGCTGCACAAGACCATAGCCTCCCCACCAGAAATTACCAAAAAAACATAATGAAAAGAAATATAACAAGTAACTGTAGAATATGTGGAGATGGACAAGAAACAATAAATCATATTATCTCTGGCTGCCCAGTCCTGGCTAAGAAGGAATATATTCACAGACACAACAGAGCTGGAACCTATATACACTGGAAGCTATGCCAACACTATGGAATAACAACAGAAAAAAGATGGTATA
>NC_068997.1:31566369-31572107 GCF_001194135.2 Octopus bimaculoides
CCAGCAGATGACAACGTTTCTCTAAAAGAAATGGAAAAACTTTCAAAATACAAAGACCTGGAAATAGAGATAACTCGAATGTGGAATCTAAAAACAGAAACAATTCCTATCATAGTAGGTGCCTTAGGTATAATAAAAAAATATTCAGACAAATACATAACAAAAACGCCAGGACTTACAAATATATATAACATACAGAAAATTGCACTACTGGGTACTGCACACATTCTACGCAAAACACTTTCAATACAGTAAACATAAGAGCACCACAGCAAGCCACAGCACATACCCAAGGCGCACAGAGCTGCACTCGGTAGTGAAGTGAAAGCACGTTATAAAAATAAAACTACTGAACAATAATAATAATAGTCGTTTCTTTTATAGGCACAAGGCCTGAAATTTGAGAGGAGGAGTTTATTTAATTACATTGACTCCAGTGCTTCACTATTACTCAATTTATCAACCCCGAAAGAATGAAAAGCAAAGACAACCTCAGCGGCATTTGAACTCAAAACATAATGATGGACAAAATACTGTGATGCATTTTGTTCATTGTGCTAACGATTCTGCCATTACACCACCTTTATAACAATAACAATAATAATAATATCACTTCTGATCTTGACTGACTGGAAGTGTTATCATGTACATTGTTTTGTCTTGATATAAAAGATGGCCTACAGCAAATATTCTGCTCAATACAACAGATGTGCTTGTCAGTTGTTTGACCTTAACCAGTTGAGTATGTCCCCTAGTGGCTGACAATATTGTGCATCTTTGATTATCAGCAGAAGTAGTGGGGATGCATCATAGCCATGTATTGAGAGGAATTCTTTGGGGTTTGGATAATTCACCTCTGGAAACGTAGGAGTTTTATTCAACATCCTTAAACAATCCTTATTCAAGGACCTTTTAAGCGGCACAGGCTACCTGACCTGAAAGATATTCTAACTGGGCCACACCTACAAGGTCATGCTCTGTTTAATTTGATATAAGATAACCATGTCGTGCACATATGATTGTGATGCATGTGCTTGGTGTACCCTTATCAGATGGGTAGTCATGGTGGGTATACTGGACTTCCTATATTTTACCCCAGTGTCACTTTGATGGCATGCACTGCTCTCTCACTCAATAATAATAATAGTAATAATAATAATCCTTTCTATTATAGGCACAAGGCCTGGGTTTTGTAGTGGGTGGGACAGTTGATCACATCAACCCCAGTACTCAACTAGTACTTAATTAATCGACCCTGGAAGGATGAAAGGCAAAGTTGACCTCAGTAGAATTTTAATCCAGAGCGTGAACAAAATACTGCAAAGCATTTTGTCCAACATGCTAATGATTCTGCCAGCTCACCATAATAATAGTAATGATAATAATAATAATTCTTTCTATTATAAGAACAAGGCCTGGACTTTTGGGGGAAGGGAACTAGTTAACCCTAGTGTTTCACTGGTACTTAATTTATCGACCCCAAAGAGATGAAAGGCACAGTTGACCTCTGTGAAATCTGAACCCAGATCATGTGCAAAATGCCACAAAGCACTTTGTTCAGCATGCTAATGATTCTGCCAGATTGCCATAATAATTACAGACCAATAACATTCCTATTGACATCCCAGAAAACTCTAACATCAGTCATCTATAACCGGCTTATAAAGTACCTGGAAAACAACAATGTTTTAGCAGAAGAGCAAAAAAGGGTGCCAGAGAGGGATGTATGGTTGTAAGGAGCAACTTCTTGTAAACCAAGCCATTATAGAGAAATGTAAGAGGAAAAAGACAAACATGAACATGACTTGGATTGATTACCAGAAAGCATTCCACAGTGTTCCACACTCATGGATGCTGGAATCTCTCCACACAAATAAGGTACTACACTATCACTACTAAAATATATTAAACATGCAATGGCAAACTTGAAAACCAGTATAACATTAAAAAATGACTCCTATACCCATAAGAAGAGGGATTTTCCCAAGAGACTCACTGTCACCCCTGTTTTTCTGTCTTTCTCTGACCCCACTGACAAACTTGTTAAAGAAAACCACCATGGATTATAGGTGCTATGGACAAAAAATAAGCCATCTACTGTACATAGATGATCTAAAACTTTTCACTAAAAGCAACATGGAACAGAGAAACCTTAGCAAAATTGCTCAGAGTTTCAGCAACGAATGATATCAGAGTGAGCATGGGGCTGGACAAGCATACCAGAGTCACACTGAGAAGAGGCAAATTATTCAGCACTGAAAACACTGCACTCGACATAGACACAGAAATTAGAGAATTAGATTACAACCACCCATACAAATATCTAAAAATAGATGAAAGAGCTAAACTGCAACACTGAAATGAAAGAGAAAATTAGGTGAGAATATTACAGAAGAAAACAAAAATAAAATAAATGCGCCCTTTTAAAGCCTAGCCAGGCTCGTGGGCCTGGTTTCCCAGTTCTAATGGCGTATGTATTCCGCAGCTGGATGGGACGCCATTCCATCGCAGCATTACTCATTTTTGCCAGCTGAGTGAACTGGAGCAACATGAAATGAAGTGTTTTGCTTAAGAACACAACACGTTGCCCGGTCCAGGAATCGAAACCACAATCTTACGATCATGATGCCGACACCCTAACCACTAAGCCACACACCTCCACGAATATTACAGAAGAGTTTGACTAATATTAAACACTGAACGTAATGCTAAAAATAAGATAATAGGGATAAACATGCTAGCCATACCAGTCATAAATTACAGTTTTAATGTAATATGCTGGAAGGTTACTGAATTGAGAAACCTATATAGAAAAACCAGAAAACTACTGACAATGTACCAAAGCTTCCATCTCAAAGCAGACACAGACAGGATATAGCTACCCCACTAAGAAAGATACCATGGTCTTATACAGACAGAGAATTACTATAACATAGTAATTCTCTATGTTAGATTGCAGAGAGTGGAAGACTTCTGCGTGTAGTAAAGCGACAAGAGAAAAAGAAAACGCCTTTCTCTATAAACAAGGAGGTGACAAAATACAAAACAGAAACAAACTAACCTGACATAGTGACCTCAGATGACAACATACCAGAAATGGTCAAATGGACAAAAAACAACATGAAAACTGAATTACAAAAGATACTCAAGAAGAAATGGAGAGAAAAATCACTTCATGACAGAGATGAAGTGAGCCTAAGTAAAAGCTAACAATGGTTCAAAAGCTCTGAACTAAAAACTGAAACAGAAGGACTGATTCTCACTGAACAAGACCAGTACCTGACTACAATTACAAAGACAAAATAATGAAAACAAGCCTCAACACCAGTAACAAACTACAAACACTTAACCATTAGTTCTATTTTTACTATACCCTATTTACTCAAACACTTGAATTCTTACTCTTTTCTTCAAATAACTCTATCGATGTTAAGAAATTGACAATAATATTCTGCTATTGTGAATATTTTGTCTGATCCCTGACAAATAACAAAAGGAAAATGTCAATTAATTTAATAGGAAGGATATTGATTTTGCTTATAACTTCAGATTGGTTTTTAATTTCGTGATATAAAAAATTTTCTTGAGTGAAATCATCAGTTGAAAACAGTAACTGATATGTCATGCGTCCTCCTCATCATCATTGTTTAATGTCCACCTTCCATACTGGCACGGGTGGTACTAATGATACGAATATTCCATCATTAAATATGTTTATTTCTTTATTGCCCACAGGAGGCTAAATACAGAGGGGGCAAACAAGGACAGACAAAGGGATTAAGTCGATTACATGGATCCCAGTGTATAACTGGTACTTATTCAATTGACCCCGAAAGGATGAAAGGCAAAGTTGACTTTGGTGGAATTTGAACTCAGAACTTAATGGCAGACAAAATACCGTTAAGCATTTTGCCTGGTGTGCTAACAATTCTGCCAGCTCACCGCCCTCCATCATTAAATATATTGAGCACAAAACTGATCTATTGTAAACCACTCTACAAGTAAAAATGGACAGACACTTTTGGACAATGTTGAACATCATCATCAGCATCAGCAGCAACAGCAGCAGCAGCAGCATTTATCATGTTTTCTTTACTGGCTTGGGTTGACCAGTTTGACAGGATCTCATGAGCTTGTAGGGCTGTACTTTGCTCCAATGTCAGCTTTGGTATGGTTTCTACTGCTTGATGTCGCTCCTAATGCCAACCACTTTACAGTGTGTACCAGATGCTTCTTTCATGCCTCCAGCATTCATAAAGTCACCAAGTAACTGCAACTAGGTACATGGAAATATTCATGAATGGAACGTTTGTGATCATTTGAATCCTCAATCAGAGCTGACCTGGGGTTAAATAACATAAAAAGAAGTTCTCAATGTTCCAAACTATTTTGCTTTAAATTTCTGATTCATTTAAACCTTTTAATGTAATATTTTTTCCTTTGAGAAATGACCAATTAACATCGAAGGTAGAAAAATTACAACAGCAACTAAATTCACAGAACATTGAAGAAAAGTTTAGTAAATTATGCTCAAGAATTGATCAATTAACTTCAAAGGAAGAATTACAAGGCCGACTAAAAGATTTTAAATATGAAAATTCACAAACTATTGAAGAAAAGTTAAGTAAATTATGTTAAATTCAAGTTACGATAAACGTAAACAAACAAACGAAGTTTGCTTTTAGAAGTGTTGAGATGTCTTAGAAAGTTTAAGAAGTGATTTTAAATTCTCAAACACAGGATAATGCTAATAATATAGCCTGAACAGGATAAACTACCCCTATTTCGCAGAAAAAAGTGTGGGTGGCCAGAAGAATTGACCAGTAAACATCGAAGGGCCTTAGAATCAACCTAGCTAAAACCAAAGTTCTAATAAGTAGGAAGGTAGAAAAATTACAAACACCTTCAGGTAGATGGCTCTGCTCGATCTGTAGAAAAGGCGTAGGTAGAAACTCTATAAGATGTACCCAGTGCAACCTATGGACACATAAGAGGTGCAGCAATATCAAAGGAAGGTTAACTAGGAAGTTAGTTTTTGTATGTGGCAGATGTTCAGGAGCTATAAACACTGTAAATGTGCAGAAAACAACTTCTGCCACATTCCAGGGAGGAAAACTAGAAGTGGTTGATAACTTCCGATATCTAAGTGACCAAGTTAGTAGTGGGGGAGGGTGCGCTGAAAGTGTAGCTGCTAGAATAAGAATAGCCTGGGCAAAGTTCCGAGAGCTCTTACCACCGCTGGTGACAAAGGGCCTCTCGCTCAGAGTAAAAGGCAGACTGTATGATGTATGTGTACGAAGAGCCATGCTTCATGGCAGTGAAACATGGGCTGTGACTGCCGAAGACATGCGTAGGCGCGCAAGAAACGAAGCCAGTATGCTCCGATGGATGTGTAACGTCAGTGTGCATACTAGACAAAGTGTAAGTACCTTGAGAGAAAAGTTGAACCCAAGAAGCATCAGTTGTGGTGTGCAAGAGAGACGATTGCGTTGGTATGGTCATGTGGCGAGAATGGACAAGGATAGCTGTGTGAAAAAGTGTCACACCCTAGCAGTGGAGGGAACTTGTGGAAGAGGTAGGCCCAGGAAGACCTGGGATGAGTTGGTGAGGCAAGACTTTCGAGCATTGGGCCTCACCGAGGCAATGACTTCTGACCGAGACCTTTGGAAAAATGCTGTGCGTGAGAAGACCCGGCAGGCCAAGTGAGACCTAAATCCAAGGCCTCTGTCAGGGGTGTA
>NC_068997.1:31572292-31572893 GCF_001194135.2 Octopus bimaculoides
CTTGCGAAGACCTGTTGAAGCAAGTGAAATCGAAATCGAACTAAATTCGACGACTGGCACCCATGCCAACGACGTCTCCTTCATTGGACACGAAACTCAGCTTGTGAAGACTTATTGGGGCAAGCGAAAGCAAAATCGGGATGGCACTTGTGCCCAGCGTCGCCTTTCTGGCACTTGTGCCCGCAGCATGTGTAAGGACTTTCGAGCGAGATCGTTGCCAGTGCCCCTGGACTGGCTCTTGTGTGGGTGGCACATAAAATACACCATTTTGAGCGTGGCCGTTGCCAGTATCGACTGACTGACCTTCGTGTGAGTGACACGTAAAAGCACCCACTACACCAGGCTCCAATCTGATTTGGCAGAGTTTCTACAGCTGGATGCCCTTCCTAACGCCAACCACTCCGAGAGTGTAGTGGGTGCTTTTACGTGCCACCGGCATGAAGGCCAGTCATTCTAATGAACGATATATTAGTCTGTAAAGAAATAGCGATTGTTGAAGCCTTTTGTTCCTTCTGTTTGTTTTTTGTTAATTTAGACATATTTAGAAGATATAATTTGAACAAGATATGTTTAAAACAACCAATAGTCTATTTTCTTAATA
>NC_068997.1:31572993-31576188 GCF_001194135.2 Octopus bimaculoides
CATTTCAGAATATTATTTCTGTCCTCTTTGAGTATATAAAAGAGGAATTTAGCTGGGGCAAAATGAGTAAGACAATGTCAAGTAAATACACATCAATATCCATCATCCTTAGACATCAGGAAGATAAGAAATGCACGAAAAGTTAAAAATATCTTGGTCAAATGAAAGAGGATCATGAGGAAAATGGTACATAATATGACAACAAAATTCAACTAAATCAAAAAAAACTTAACATAAAATATTCTCTACCGCTTCTTCCCGATCTGTTGGAGTCACTCTCTTCACAATATTTTTACATACCATGCAGTTAAAGAGAAGAGATTATTGAAATTATTCATTACTCATTTTACCACGTTTTCGTCATTTTTTTTTTCTTTTGAATAGTGAAAATTATCAAACAAGACATTAACGTGGGGGAAAATTGACTTAGAATCCAACAGAGAAAAGAATATTAATTGATTAACACCAGAGATAATCCAGATATCTTGTTAGCAACTTCAACTACAATTGGGTCAAAGTTGAAGAAAAATTTCTTGAAAAAAAAAGTACCTGTCACCTTGTTATGTTCTAAATTACCTCAGCTTTAACAACAACAACTATGCTGACCAATTTTTACTCCTAAAGACAATGCAACAACACAAAATGAGGATGCAATACTTGCAATGTAATGATTTCAAACAGGTATGGAGAAAATAACAAGAAATCAGAGATTACTCATTTTACCCCGTTTTCTTCCCAGTGAAACAACTGCAGGACTATTTAACTAAAATAAGCCGCAGTACTTAGTATTCACTGACCTGGAGATCACTCTGCAGTCTGGTGGTCGCTGAGGAAGCTAAGAATAGACATATGGCTTGAGAGAGCCATTTTAAACCATGTACAGAACTACTGTCAATAAGGTGAGGGTTTGCAATGAGTAGAGCTATGAATTCAGTGTGCAGGTAAATGTTCACTGAGGCTCAGTTTTCGGTCCTCTTCCATTTATTATAGTCTTTCAGGCTATAATAAAGGATGTCTATGAGAAATACTATATACTGATGATCTGTTTTTTGTTTTATATCTGAATGTGTGGAAGAAATAGAAAAGCAGTTCTAGGTGTGGAAGCAAAACCTGAAATCAAAGGGGGCCAAGAACTGAGCCCTAGAAAAGCCTAACCTCTGAAGCTACACTGAATTTGTTGCTGTACTTGTTGCTAGCTCTGACCTTAGTGAGAGCACCATTGTATATGGCTTATATGGCTCACACAAGTGATTTATCTACTTCAAGTTTCCTTAGTGACCACCAATTTGCCAAAGAAATGATGCTGCCAAAGGTTTTCTCCAGGTTGAAAAGTGCCTTAGCTAAGTTCTTAGCTAAGTACTTCTCCTGTAGTTGCTTCACTAGGAAGACATCATCAGTAGTACTTCTTCCAAACACAAAACAAAGCTCCATCTCCTTTAGGTTAACTCTTTCCCTAATCAATCAATCAATCAATCAATCAATCTGTCTATCTGATCATCATTCTAACACCTGCTTGTCAACGCATACATGGGTTGGAGAGAATTTATTGAGGCAGATTTTTGAAGCTAGATGCCTTTCCTGTCACCAACCCTCACCTGTTTTTGAGCAAAGTAATATTTCCCCATGATGACCAGACATGTTCTCACAACAAGCTAGAAATGAATGATGCTGCCAGTATGACAGTAACAATCATTTACAACTATTATGTTGTGTCAAGATAAGGATACACAGACACACACATGACAGTCTTCTTTCAGTTTCCATCTACCAAGACCTCTCACAAGGCTTGGGTCTGATTGTGGTTATAGTAGAAGAGGCTTGCCCAAGTTTCCACACAGTGGGACTGAACCCTGAATCATGTGGTTTTGAAGCAAACTTTTTACCACACAGCCATACCTGCACCTATATATGTATATGCATTTTAAATATTTATACAACATTGCATTACACACACATTTCAGCTGATTTCACCAAATGGTTTCATACACAACACTTTTGGAAAATCAGTCTCAGCACTCATCAGAAGGGTTGGCAGAAACAGTATGGTATGTGCTCTTTCCATCTGGAGGGTCAGAAAGTGCCTAATCCAGTTTATAGGCGTCATAAAAAAATTGCTTGGAAAAACACTATGGGAGAAAACCCAGAATGGAATCTTTTGTTTTATAGAGGCAATATTACATGTCCACTAAATGGCCTAATGCAACACAGAGACTACCGTATGTAAGATTGATGTGAGGTCAAATGATCCCAATGGACCGAACAGACATGCAGAAATATGTATGACCAAAGATCCCTTCTAGAACAGATTTAACAACCACAAATCCTCCTTTAAGATCCAGAAGTGTCAAAATATTACAGCCTGAGCAAGGCACATATGAGTCATTGCAGTATCAAGTGGAAAGTATCTGAGTGAGGTAAACCTTGCTTCAATAATAGTAGAAGGTCAGGCTCTGCTAAGCAGAGAAAAGTATTATACTAAAGAAGTTTCTTCTCCTGGATACTAACTTTAAAAGCAGAAATTTCTGATCTTGCCCTTATCAATATCAGTATGTACCTGGATACTGGTAGACCGCATCTTGAATATAAATGATGGAACTTTTACCATCTGTGTTTTCCATCACCACAATCTGAGGGTTTGGTATAAGGTTTGCCTCACACAGCTTAATATACACACATACAAACCCACATACATATACATATAAATGTCCACATGTTTTTAAGCTTAAACCATCTTCCACTACCAACCCCACTCCCTGCTCACAAATCAACTGATGACACTGTCTGGTTCCTGTCCAATTTCTAGGTGTAATGCCATGATCGAAGGGGGATCCCCTAACTGGGATTTTTACATACACTTTTTGTTTTGGATGTGACACTTTCTAACCTCCAGTAGTAAAGAGCCTGTGCCATACTATTTCAAGACTTCTTACTATTATCAAGATTGATTTCCTCAAACTCATATGCTTGAAACCAATTATTAAAATCACCTGAAATAGGTTTATAATACTGAAATTGTATAAATAGTTGATATACCCACTCTTTTGACCAATGCTTGAGTGTCTGTTTTCCTCATTCATGGATTCTTAGGCAACAGTATGTATATATATATACACACACACACATATATACATATGTTGTATACATACATAAATGTGTGCATGAGTATATGAGTATACTATATATATATATATATAT
>NC_068997.1:31577367-31584664 GCF_001194135.2 Octopus bimaculoides
TATATATATCTGTATGTGTATATGTTTGTGTCTGTGTTTGTCCCCCCGACATCACTTGGCAACCGATGCTGGTGTGTTTACGTCCCCGGAACTTAGTGGTTCGGCAAAAGAAGCCGATAGAATAAGTAGTATGCATGCAAAAAAAAGCCCTGGGGTCGATTTGCTTGACTAAAGGCAGTGCTCCAGTATGGCCACAGTCTAATGACTAAAGCAAGTAAAAATAAAGGATAAGCACATATATATACACACACACATATTTACATATTCTCGCACAAACACACAGCAGACATACACATACATCTGTGCTTTCATATTTCCATATATTTGCTATCATATAAACGCCAACGTAAAAACAATATATCTTACAGTATTTATATATATTGGACAGTTATAGATTGCCATGTCATATAAATGTGATGAGATATTTGATTCAGTCTTCAGTTTAATATTCAAAACAGCCAATGGGATATGATGTCCTTGAAAGCTGGAATAATTAAAAAAAAAAGAGAAAGAAAAAGGATATTTTTGTAGAATTTTGAAATTACAGTAATATTATAATTTCACAATTAATTGTGTTTTTATGAGAGTTAAAATAATGTCATTATGCAATGTTGGACCCTGGTATTCAGGTTTCTTTGACATTTCGTTGAGGTTTATCGGTGGCGCAATGACGAATGATAAAAATATACCATTTTCTTCTTCTTTTTCCCTCTCATCCACTTTTTACTCATCTTTTATTCATGAATGTCATGGAAAACACCAATATCACCAACAACAGCACCATCTTACCACTATCAATGCCATCATCATTATCACCATTATCTTCTCCTCTTCCCCACCATCGACCCCTCATTTTTATCATTTCATATCATCATCATCATTTCCTCTCCATCTCCCTCCTCCTCACCACCACCACCACCACTACCATCATGATCTCCTCCCCCACCTCCACACCCACATTGTCATCACCATCACATTTGTTTACTTAACCAGACAATTTTCTGTTCTTCTAAAATGCCTGAATTCTGTTCAGAATACTTTTTCCGACTATGCTACATGGCTACATCTACAGATCAACACTAAATGTAATTCTTGTGATGGTTTCAATATTTGTTTGTTTTTTTTTTTTCTCACTAAATACTTTTTTGTTACAAGCACTGTTAAACACTGACAAACAGAGCAGGATTTTTATTCAATCATGGATGTGGGATTTGAACACATTATTGTGGTGACTAAACAAAATATGGATTTCAGATTTTGGCAGCAATTTCAGGAGAAGGGGATGAGTCAATTACATCAACCTCAGTGCTCAACTGATACATATTTTATTGGCCCCAGAAGGATAAAAGGCAAACCTCAGCGGAATTTGAACTCAGAACATAAAGACATGAAATGCCACTAAGCATTCTGCCTGGTTTGCCACCTTATTCAAATTAAATATAAAGGACCTAGAATCCTCTCAACTGTTCTGATAATGAAAATATAACATATTGCAATATCACATGTTTATTGGAGAAAAAATCTAGGCACTTTTCTGACTTTGACTACACTTTTCTTTGATATTCCCAAACATCATTTGAAGAGATGCAATCATTAGATGAAAGTTGTGCTGGATTATTGATTACAAGGTCATGGAGAGTTCAAACTTTACTGTATCCATTGTTTTATGTCTCTGAGCAAACACAGAACTCTGCTTACCAAGTTCTTCCTCTTACTGAAGAAGATTGGTTTACAAGAGCTCTGTGCTGTGCTGGTGCCACATAAAAGCACCCATATCGATGTCATATAAAAGCACCTGTGCTGGTGTGACATGAAAAGTAGCCAGCACACCCTGTAGAGGGGTTTGCATTAGGAAGGGCATTAGAAACCAAGCCAATCAGACTGGAACCTGGTGCAGCTCTCCTGCTTACCAGTTCTGGTCAAACTGTCCAACCCATGCCAGCATGGAAAACAGGTATATGATGATGATGATGATGAAACACACACACACACACACACACACACACACATATGGTTCAGGTATTTCTTTATTTGGTAACATCAAAACATTTTACTCCTGTGTATGTAGTAAATCCTTATTTTGTTATATTAGTGAAATAGAGATTTACTGCACGCACTGAAAAAGTAGGGCGTTCTGATATTACCAGATGAGGAAATACCTGGGTCATAGGAGGGTATGGTAGTACACTACCAGCCCTACTACTAACATGGGGACTTGGCCACATTCAATATTATTTTTTTTAAATACATTTATTATGGACTTCCAGTAACGCATGCACAATGATATACAGTAACCTCTTTTATACTGTCTCCCATCCAAAGTGAAGTGTTCATGACCAGACTACAGTTTACGTGCATACATGAACACAAGTAACCTCTCATTTGAAATTCTACTAGGTAAACTGTATGTTTGAATATCTCACTAATTCATTTGCTATTATCATTAATAGAGTGCATTTTCATTCTTGTGTCTTTAATACTAACAATATTTTGTTTTAAGCCTGTTTTTTTTTTCCGGTTAATAGTCTTCATTTATTCATCATTGATTTTTAATATTAAATGCATGTTCTGTTCGCAGCTGCTTTGCAATATTTCATTTTATATAAGGTGGCAAGCTGACAGAACCATTAGTATGCTGGATATTTAGCAGCATGTTCTAATTCTGCCAAGATCAACTTTACCTGTTATCCTTTTGAGATCAATAAAATAAGTGCCAGTTGAACATTGAGGTTGATTAATTGACTCTGCCCCTCCTCCAAACCTGTGGCCTTGTGCAAGAATTTGAAAACAATATTTAATTTTATAGCTGTCAGCTTTAAATTTTACATTTTCAATTATTGCATGCTTTGGTGTTCTACTAGAAATTAATATTTCATTGCTTTAACAACAGTAAATATACTTTTAGCATTTTTCTTTTCAATATAAGTAATACTTAGATTACACTGATATTAAATATCTACATATTGACTTGCTTTGCTTCACTTTCATTTTATATGTATCAATATTTAATTATATCTTTGCATGTATATATATATATATATATATATATATATATTTATATATATATAAACAATACACTTCTGCCATTTCGTTTGCAACAAAAAGGTGATAATAATGTAAATGAGATGGGCTTAATTTTTCACTACACATAAACATTGTTAGGATAATAGTATAATTATATTGTATTTAGTAACAAATACAATCTATATTAAAAATGGATTGAAGTGTGTGTTGTGCATGTATGCTTGTGTGTGTGTGTGTGTGTGTGTGTGTCTGTATATATATATATATATATATATAAATTTACTGGCAGTATTTTGAGAGTAATTTTTTATTGCTTTATAAATGCATATTCTTTTGACATAACTGCATTTCATCCTTTACCTCTATTTTACATTTTCCAATGTTGATGCTTGAGCTTCCTTCATGTTGCATGTCTTGTCAGTGTTTTTCTCACATGCATACCACATGTATGCTTATGCTTATACACTACAGGAATATATGATGCGATGATATCAAATCAAGGTAGAACATGTTATCTTAAAAGTAATGTGTTCACACTATTACTACTACTACTACTTGCACACACACACACACACACACACATACAAACACACACACACAAAACAAACACAGTGGTTGCTTTCTTATATATGAAGAAAGCCATTATGAGAAAGAATCATTGAAATGAGTCATTGATAATGCAATGTGAGGCCCTTATATGATTCTTGAGCCCTGCCAAAGATTTGCACATTGTATTGTATAATGCACAGTTATGCTGGCTGATGGAAGGAACAGGTGCCACAGTATGAAGTCTTTTGACATGTCTTTTTAATCCTCCAACTGAACGGCACATCTTTCCACAGATCGCACATGTTCTGTATGGAACAAAAGCCATATCAAAATTTACATGAGGTTGATTCTTGTGACTTTTTTGATGACTGACCAGGCCTGCATGACTCAAGCATTTCCTCATACAAATTACACATGTACAAACCAACATTCCTTCGTTTTCTATTGCTTCATTCTTTCTAAGCTTTTTTGTGATCTTCTCATGCTTCATTCTCTCTCTTTCAAACTTCGAACAACCACTGTGCACTCTTTTCTCCATTCATTCATCTATCTATCTATCTATCTATCTATCTCTGTATGTATGTATGCATGCATAAACATTTGTCAACTTACCTTCCAACTTGTAAGCAATGCTCCTTATAGTCCCAATCTGCCCCATACAGGAATAAGTCAGTGAGGACTAAAGTCCAATTTGCTTCTTGAACCATTTCAACTACATCAAAACACAATTCAACCTGGAATGATACATGTTTTATTCAGACAATAAAATTCCAATAATAAAATTTAGTTAATGTCCTGTAAATTTAATCTGCTCTGTCAAATGTGGTGTTCCAACTTGGCATTGCTTAAACTAAAGGACAAAAGAATTGTTATCGTAGAAGTTTGCCTTCACTTCATAATCCAAATAATAAGAATACAAAGAAATCTTTTAACACATTTTTAATAATTCATTATAACTATTTTTGTACCAACTCTGCCGTTTACGCAACAATTCAAAATGAAAGTTTATGTAATGTCTGTGGCTGTAGACGTTAGAGTGCTCTTTGATGCAAGTCTGATGATGTGCTACTCTAATGCCTAAAACCACAAACTTTATATAAATTTTCACTTCAAATTTTTGTATAAACTGGCATTTCAAGCAAAGTTGGTACAGAAACGGTTGTAATGAATCATTAAAGATGTGTTAAAGGATTTCTTTATCTTATTATTATTTGGATTATAGTTTACTCTTTGCCACATCCACACAATGGAACTACCATCATGAAACCAGAATTTTCTACACTTGCAAAATTTCAGTACTAGTCTGGAATTCAACAGTGTTGATAGCCCATAACTTGGGTTCAGTGCTTCTCTGGAAATACCCTACCTTTATACCCAACCAGGACGTAAGATAAAAAGTGAATTTAGTAATTTAACACAATTTTCATATTTGTCACAGAAGTTTCTGTATCACTTTGTTTCTGACCTTATTGCATGTAAATGATTCCTTGGAAAAGATTACACAATATATATGGTTCAATATGGTACTTCATCTGACTAGTCATCTAACTAGTTGTCTGACTAGTCATCTAACTAGTTGTCTGACTAGTCATCTGACTAGCCTCTTTGTATGTAGTTCACAATATATTTATAGTTGGTGTTGATTATATAAAGAGAAAACAAGACAATAAGGACAATTAGAACAATAAGGACAATGAAAAAGGATAACAATAATAACAATACTAACAGTAATAAAACTAACAGTAGCAATACAAGAACCATTCATAAGACACAAATATAAATAGAGGGTGATGGTAGAAAAAATCATCATCATCAAACAGTGGCACCAGCAGCAAATGTCAGGCCTCTCTTAATGTTACTGGTAACATATAATCCTGTATAGCTATACAGAGTCGGGCCATCATTAACCCTACCAAGTTTGTTTGGTGAGGAATGTGAGTTTTGTTGGACACCTTGCAAGATGATAAACAAAACCTATCAAAGGGCAGATGAACTCAGTAGGGTCAACAGTTATCCATCTGTACCTTTCTTTGTTTGCTGTGAGGGTAAATAGGCTACCATTGCATTGCAAAGCTGTGACAGCCTTTTTAAGAGAAGGAAAACTCTGAAATGAAACCAGTCCTCAATATTAAAAATATTCTGGTAGGGAATAACAATCATCATACAGGAAGAATGAGTTCTTGAGTTTTGGTCAACAATCTTCCTAGATATGGTGTCTTGATAAAAGCACTGAAAGAACTGAAAACTCTATCAAACCAAAATATAATGGGTTATACAGGGCCACAAATTTTCATGAATCTAAAGTTAGTGCAAACTGTAAACCAATTAATTAGGTGATGACTAAGGAGTACTTCTCAATTTTATTACAAAACCTATATGAGGTATGATAAAAGAAAAGTTACATAGTGATACCACTGGGTGGTGTAGGGTGATGGAGTGTTAGGTTATGAAAGTTATGGGAGAAGTGAAATGAAATTAGAAGGGGAAAAAATCATATATTATTGTGTAGCTTAAGGGTAAATGGAGAAAAACGTAGATAAAGCTGTAAGAATAGAGATATGTGTGGCAAAGTAAAACTGACCTGTGCTCTTGAAAATGTGTATGAGATAAAAACTCAAAAAGAAATAATAGCCATAATCAATTTGTAGGGACATGGATGAATAATAAGGGAACATGACAGAATATAAGGGAATGTAAGGGAGTTATGTAAATTAGGAAACCATGAAAGTTGAAACTGGTGCTCCAAGTTGTTGGAAATGAATTATTTCGTGTGAAAGATTTGTGGTTAAGGCACCATGAAAATGAAGCTTACAAAGAAAACTTGCAAATAAAACTTCAAAGGGTGAAGAAATCCTAGAATTGTGGGTGAAAAACTAAAATTAAAAGAAATGATATAAGAATGAAAAAGTAAAAGAATAAAACCTTCAAAACCATTGGATAATTAATCCCTGATTATTCTAAATGAAACCTTATAACAACCTAAAGTTTGTATATAAGGGTTAAAATTTAAAAAAAAAAAAGTTTATAAAGCAATCCTATAAGAAAAGTGCTTAAAGAAAATCCACAAGGGTGGGTACAATATAAGTAGAGTAAGAGTTAAAATGTGTGCCAACACAGGTTTAGTAACATATATTAGAAGTTCTATGGAAATTTTTTTAAATGTGATTTAACAATTATAATAATTGTATTCTTCACAACCCACATAAATTTTCTATATGCACTTGTCATTACATTTTTATACACTTGTTTTAGTCTTCTGTACGAACTATTTGATATTATCAATAATCTGATAATATTTAATAACAGAGAATGTAACAGTTCAACTTACCAAGTCTAAGGAATATTTATGAAGGAAACAGAAATCAGTTTTCACTGCTGTTAATAAAGTCTCGGGATTGGCCATTCCTCCAAGCCATAGTGGCATAGCTTTAATACTCCAGTTAGAAATATCAGCCCCAGATAACTTATCAAGGAAGATTCCGAGCTGATGATGTTGGCGATTTAAATCTGAAGGAAAAATAAATAGTATAATACTCAAGAAAAGATTGAGGATACTAGAACTAATTAAAGAATTTGATACATTCATTTATTTATAAAGTGTGTGTGTAAGAGAGAAAGAGAGGAGAGAGAGACGGAGAAAGAGAGGGAGGGAGAGAGAGAAAGAGAGGAGAGAGAGACAGAGAAAGAGAGGGAGGGAGAGAGAGAAAGAGAGGAGAGAGAGACA
>NC_068997.1:31584674-31592396 GCF_001194135.2 Octopus bimaculoides
GAGAAAGAGAGGGAGGGAGAGAGAGAAAGAGGGAAGGAGAGAGAGAAAGAGGGAGGGAGGGAGAGAGAGAGAGAGAGAGGGAGGGAGAGAGTGAGGGAGGGGGAGAAAGAGAGAGAGAAAAAGGGAGATCCAAATAGATTTCTGTCTTTTTCTTCATTACACGTTAAAAATATGATCTACTTCCTTCATTTTCTTGAAAAATCACTTTGGTTTTCTGTCCAAGAAATTCTCATCATTTTGCTCCGGCATCACATTTGAAACACTTCAATTGTTTTCTGATCAATTTTATTAATTATCCACAAGCTATAACTATGTTCCTTAGGTCATAACTGGAAAAATCAAAGCTCTGATTGATTAAATTTTTCATCATTTCTCAATATAATCACTTCTTCTAAGCCACAGTGAGTTTAATCATATCTGATTCAGCCATTGTTTATTTTCAGTTTTATTTATTTTGTATGTATAGAAATTGACCTGAGTAGAGATATACTATAATCAGATATTTACCGTTATTGGCACCAACCTGTCTTAGACTGCCTTTAGTTCAATGTCTTCCAGTTTTAAAGTGATTGAATTTAAAACCTTCCATGAAAATTTCTGGTTAATCTATGCTCAACACACCAACATAATGATGACAAGGTTATTTTACTAAATTCTTCATTCTTTTCAAAATCAATTGAAATAAAAGGCAATGTTGACTTAAATATTAGCATGAACATATTTATATTTACCGTCAAGCCAAGTGGTAAGGATCTGCGGTGAACTCCTCCAGTTAGAATACAACCATGATGTTGAAACTTGGTGTTGCTTTAGACATTCTATAGTTCCTTGTAAGCTTGGATTTTTGTTTAAAACTTCTGGGAAATTCTCTTTGATGTATTTAACGTCTCTATGCACTTTTAATAGCAGTGTATTAAGGTTCAAACATTCCTACATTAAGTGAATAAATAGAAGATTAATGATTAATCTTCTCTCAGCACAAGAAATATTTAAATATAATGTTATAGTGAACACAACAGTAATTCTACAAGAAATGAAATCTTCTTTTATCTTTTACTTGTTTCAGTCATTAGACTCTGACCATGCTGGAGCACCACCTTGAAGAATTTTTAGTTGAACTTTTCAACTCCAGTACTTATTATTTTTTGTAAAGCCTGGTACTTAGGCTATTGGTCTTTTTTGCCAAACCATTGAGTTACAAGGATGTAAACACACCAACACCAGTTGTTAAGTGATGGTGGGGGGGACAAACACATACATAAAGACACACACACACAAGACAGGCTTCTTTCAGTTACCATCTGCTATCCACTCACAAGGTTTTGGTCAGCTCGAATCCAAAGAAGACGACACTTGCCCACAGTACCAGGCAGTGGGATTGAACTCCAAACTATGTAGTTGGGAAGCAAACTTTTTACCACACAGCCACTTACTGTGGTACTTTTCCCTTTCTTCTACATTTATTATTCTTTGGCTTTGCTGGGTTATACAACTTTCTATGGAATGGTTGATTACATTGATCCCAGTATTTATTTTACAAACTGATACTTTTTTATTTATTCAACTCAGAAAGAAGGAAAGCAATGTGAACCTAGACAGGATGTGTACTCAGAATGCAAGGGAGTTAATGAAATACCACAAGGTATTTTTTTCCAATGCTCTTTCAATTCTATAAACAACCAACCAAATCTCTTGTTGTTAGTGATAATTCTTAGTATTATGCCACACCCAACCAGTGAGATGTGCATCCTACCTTGAGATTAAGGTGATACTTAAAATGGTCACATCCTGCCATAATTAAAAAATTAAATAAATAGATAAATAAATAAATGAAATAAAGAGTGGCAGTAATAGATGCTGAAGACTAAAACTCACAAGGAATGAAATATGGCATAAAACACATGTTGCTTGGTCAGCAGACCAGATGTAATATTTTAAATTATAATTATTTTGATACCACATTTATAATAAATAGCAAGCAATTACATATTAATGACTGGCACTCATAAACATTGCCCTGTGTGAAAATGTCTATGGAATCTATATATGACATTTATGAAGATATATTTCACAAACTAAAATATACTTTATAACCTCCTAATGGGAATTTCTAGGTTAATTTCTAGATTAATAAAATATCTGAGTTGATAATTATTTCTAATGCAATATCTTTCAACTATTTCACTGACACTTCAATTTAATAGGATAAATATTTATAAGGATCATGAAATATGACGTCTTTTACATTAGATTTTCATCTGCAGTAACTCAGTTATTATGTTGCTTAGTAAAAAGGAATTTACCTGCCATAATGCCCATAAAACATTGGAATAGTTCTGAATATCATAGTTTGATGAATCCTGAAATCCTGTTCTGACTTTTGGATTAAAATGTATATCTGGTAAATCTAAACATGATGGTAGTTTTTCTGTACAAAGTTCAAGGCTTGACCATAAGTTTGGACTTGTCAAATCTTGACATATTCCAACCTTGCATAATTCTTCCATTCCTTGTTTGTCATAAACAACATTCATTTTGTGAAAAAAGATATTGTTTCTGTGAATACAAATAGAAATATTGAAAAGAATTATCACAAGATGCATCATTGTTCCAAAAAAAAGGAAGACAAAAGTCTTGATTATGCTGAAAGAGTGTGAATGTGCGTGTGTGTGTGTGTGTGAGAGAGAGAGAGAGAGAGAGAGAGAGAGAGAGAGAGAGAGAGAGAGAGAGAGAGAGAGAGAGAGAGAGAGAGAGAGAGAGAGAGAGAGAGAGAGAGAGAGAGAGAGAGATGTATTTTGTCATTGTTTATGTCTAGCCCCAAGTCAGAACTGATTGAGCTGACATTTGATCAAAGATTTTGCATCCATTGTCCTCCAGTTTATTATTCAGCCATAGTGTATCTAGGACTACATTGTTTTATATTATATATGTCCTTACTGTTTTGTAGAGTGGGATTTGAAGCAGAATTACCTACTATTTCTATCAGTTTCCATATATCTATGCAGCTGTACATATATGTGTGTGTTTGTGAGTATTTTCCAGAGAGTAAGTTCATTATACCATCTACCAAGTCAGACAACATACTAAAATAAATTATGAATTCAATAAAGCATAAATTTTGAGCAGGATTTTGAATTATAAATTTAAAAACGTGACTTTTCGCAACATTATCACAATACTGTCACAATATTGTTACAATACTTTCACGACACTGGAACTATTGTTTCATAATTTACATTGCATGTAGAAGGTTCTCCACAGAATTTAATTATGGATACAGGCATTGTTGAGTGGTTAAGAAGTTTACTTCCCACCACATGGTTTCAGGTTCAGTCCCACTGTGTGGAATCTTGTGCAAGTGCCTTCTGTTATAGCCCCAGACTGACCAAATCCTTGTGAGTGGATTTAGTAGATGGGAACTGAAAGAAGCTCATCGTGTATGTGCATGTATGTATCTATGTGTGAGTATGTGTGTGCTTGTGTCTTTTTGTCTTGAACACACGATAGTTGTAAATGCAATATTCTGCGTAAACATAGCTGGCCATGGGGAATATTACCTTGCTTGAAAATAGGTGAAGGTTGATGACAGAGAGGGCATCCAGCCACAGAAAATATACCTCAATAAACTCCTTTTGACCTATGCAAACACGAAAAAATGAACATTGAAACAACAATGATGACAGTTATAGTTCATCATCATCATTTAGCGCCCGCTTTCCATGCTGGCATGGGTTAGATGGTTTGACTGGAACTGGTAAGCTGGAGGGCTGCACCAGATTCCATTCTGATTTGGCATGGTTTCTACAGCTTGATGCCCTTCCTAATGCCAACCACTCCAAGAGTGTAATAGGTGCTTTTTATGTGCCACCAACATGAGTGCCATTTACATGACACTGGCGACGGCCACAACTACGATTTCACTTGGCTTGACAAGTCTTCTCAAGCACAGCATATCGCCAAATGTCTCAGTCATTTGTCATTGCCTCTCTAAAGCCTGACATTCAAAGTTCAGTTTTATAATAAATTAAAGAGATTATTAAGGAATTAAGGCTCCAAAATTTGCAGGTTGAAGGACTACATAGATTCTCTCCTGATAGCCATTTTTAGTGACCAAGGGAGAGAAACAAAAGAAACAGAATGTGTCTTACAAACCTGAATGTGTCGATATCCCTTGAGATGCAATGAGGAAAGTGATGGTTGTCTGAGAAATTGGTTTCTTTCATCCTGTTCTGGAACCATCTCACATAATTACATAATTCTGAAAGATGAAAACTACCTTCAAGCATAATGTCTTCACATATATACTCATACATGTATGCAGGCACACACACACACACACACACACACACACACACACACACACACACACACACACACACACACACACACACACACACACTCATTCATGCACACACACACACACACACTCATTCATGCACACACACACACACACACACACTCAGACACACTCATTCATGCAAACACACATTCGGACATATTCATGCACAAACACACACACATGCACGCATTCACTCATTTGTGCATGTGCACACATACATACGCTCACACACGCAAGCTCAGACACACTCACACACACACTCAGACATACTCATTCATGCATGCGCACACACACACACACATGCATACAAAAATGCAAATTAAACCATTGTTTTATACCATGGAAAGAGACTATATATCAGGTTGAGTAAAAAACAACGTTTTGAACCATGAAGAATTTGTACCGGATTTTGCAGAGGTTTGAATTTTTTTAAAATATTTTTTTGCAACTGTCTGATAATACAGACATAGACTTGCCCAAATGCATCAAAAAATTAGCATTGATATTTTTTCAGCGTTGTTACAGGCATCTGAAATGGAACTGCCAGAGCATGATATTCAAGCAATTTTGCTATACAACTTCAAAAAAGGGCATAAAGCAGCTGAAACTGCTTGCGATATCAAAGAAATGTTTGATGAGAAAATGACCAGTGAGCAGTCTGCTCAAAAATGGTTTAAATGATTTCACAGTGGAAACCTGAGCCTTGAAGATCGTGAGCATAGTGGATGCCCATTTATCATCGATGATGGTCAACTAAAGACCATCATTGAGAAAGATCCACATAAAACCACTCGAGAACTGGCAAAAGAACTTTAAGTTAGCAAGAAAACTGCCTACAACCATTTGGATGCGATCAGAAAATCAAAAAAGCATGACAAATGGGTATCACACGATTTGAATAAAAATCAGAAAATGCAGATATGAAATTTGTTCGTCACTTCTTCTCGATAACCAGACCAATCCATTCCCCAAATGTATTGTAACTTGCGATGAAAAGTGGATTCTGTACATTAATAAAAAAACATTCTTCACAGTTGTTGAACCAAAATGAAGCACCGAAAACCTTCCCCAAAACCCAAGCTCTTCAAAAAGAAGGTCATGGTGACTGTTTGGTAGTGTACTGCTGGACTTATCCACTATAACTTCTTAAAACCCAGATAAACCATTACTGCAGAAACATATTGCCATGAAATTGCCAAAATGAACGAAAATCTGCTACTCCTCTGTCACAGTCTGGTTTACAGAAAAGGGCCAATCATTCTTCAGTACAATGCTCAACCACATGTTTCACTAATGATGCTCCAGAAGTGGAGGGAATTTGGCTACGAAGTTCTTCCTCATCCAGCTTATTCCCCAGACCTTTCTCCTACCAACTACCACTTTTACAAGCACCTTGATGGTTTCCTATGAGAGAAGGAGTTCAAAAATTAAACCGATGCTGAAAGTGCATTCAAAGAGTTCATCAGCTTCAGAACTCCACATTTTTATGTTACTGGAATAAACAAACTTGTAACTCATTGGCAAAAATGTGTTGATTATAATGGTACTTACTTTGATGAATAAATTTTCCGTATTATTGAAATATATTGTGATGAATTTCATGTTTCAAAACATTGCTTACTTTTTACTCAGCCTGATATCTATCAATCTGAATTCATCTCAATTTTTTACTTAAGTTACCAGTCATTATCAAAAAATTAAAAGGGATTCCCTTCACATGACAGGGGAAGATCTCACCAAGCAGTGATAATCATATAATTACGAGAAAATATCTATGTATACATAAACAGCCTTTCAGATGTGTACAGTTACTTTAATAGATAATGTAAACTATATGCAAAAGTCATAAAATATGTTAAATTTGTAAAGTATAGCTAGCTTGATGTGTAAATTATGTTAGATGTATAAATTATATATATGTCAATTGGGTGCAATATACATGTTATATGTTAGTTGTGTCCATTGTATGTGCAACTTACCAACATTAGCTGGAGCAACAGGGATGATATATCCTGCAACAACAATATCTGACATCGGCCTGTGAACTACCTGATGCAACACATCATTTATAAGAATTTTTATATATTTTCTGTCTGATTCTTTCACTACCAATAATTGGTACAGCTGAAATTGGTAAATAGAAGAATGAATGCATGGAGTGAGTGAGTGAGTGAGTGAGTGAGTGAGTGAGTGAGTGAGTGAGTGAGTGAGTGAGTGAGTGAGTGAGTGAGTGAGTGAGTGAGTGAGTGAGTGAGTGAGTGAGTGAGTGAGTGAGTGAGTGAGTGAGTGAGTGAGTGAGTGAGTGAGTGAGTGAGTGAGTGAGTGAGTGAGTGAGTGAGTGTGGATCTGAAATCTAAACTAACTAGACAGCCATGATTTAATGTTATGAGCTTTGAAGCAAGAACTGAGAAAATGTTTCTCCCAAAAGTTAAATCTACAGTGAAACTCTTAAACGTTGTTGCAAAATTACTGAATGGAAAATCACAAGGGAGGGCCCTGGTAATTGAATACTGGTGCAGAAAGTTCATGTTCTGCAGAACAGCCTTCTTTATTCTACTCAAAAGAGCAATGAATATTGAACTTGATATTTTTCAAAGTCATTTTCCAAGTTAAGAAATGTTTGTCCTTTACACACTTCAATAGTAACATGGAAAAGGATAAGGATAAACAAAGGATAGAAGATTAAAGAGATATCAATAAGTTGTTTACCTCAGGAACAATTTGTAGAGATTTCAAGAGTGCTGCTTTACTGTCATCATCATCATCATCATTGATTAACGTCTGTTTTCCATGCTGGTATGGGTTGGACGGTTTGACTGAGGTCTGGAAAGCCACTGGCTGCACATGCTGCAGTAAAATCTGAAGAGCTTCCTCCAACAGGTGATTATCAAAGGGATACCAGTGATCAAGGCCACTACTTCCCAATGCTTGGCTGGCAAGGAGAGATGAGTGGGCAACTATTGTGCCAAATAATATAGCTTTAATCACTGAGTTTATATGAGATGCTTCTCGCTTCAGATATTTATTGATTTGTGTCAAGACACAGCAGACAACTAGATGGAATAATTATTAGAAAAATGATATCAAATATATTTTTTACCAAATAGTATTAGAAAAAAAGCAAAGACAAAGCAAAAGGAAAATAAGCCAGGTATTAACAAACTATACCTGACAAGGTATGATTTGTTGATGAATAGAGATAAGGTCAAAGGCCAGAGAAAAAACATTTTCAATCCTTATAATGAATTAATATACACACAGGTATGAATGCGCATGTGTGTAAATGGGGGGGAAGTGTAGTCTATTTCTCTCCATATATATATATATATATATGTGTGCATGCGTGTGTGTGTGTGTGTGTGTGTGTGTGTGTGTGTGTGTGT
>NC_068997.1:31592406-31596644 GCF_001194135.2 Octopus bimaculoides
TGTGTGTGTGTGTGTGTGTGTGTGTGTGTGTGTGTGTGTGTGTACACATATGTTTATATTTGTTATATATGATATGAGCAAAAAAGAATTTTAGAGTCACGAGGTGCCAGAAAGGAGAAGAGCTACAGTTAATTGAACTGGCTCTGTTATTTAGTTTCAATAGAGTGTAGATCGTTTAATTTACTGGATTCTGCCAAAATAGAAAAAGAAGGGAAGAAAGGAGGTGGCGCAGAGGAGATGTAATAAAGGAAAAGGAGGAATAATAATAATAATAATAATAATAAAAATAATCATAATAATAAAAATAGTGAGAAGAATTTTGAGGTGATGGTGGACAATGGTTATGATGATGATAGATGTCACAGACCTGAGTCAATGCAGTTTGGTGAAGATGGCAGATGTTGGATGTACAACTGTCGATCCGTTAAACAGTCTCCACCAAATCTGAACAGATGTGTCCAGGATAGTTTAAATAGATATTTATGCAATGTCAAAGGGAAAATTTGGGATTCTTTCTGAATTATCCAAACTAATGAGGACTTGAGGATGTTTTCTGCAAATAAAAAAAAAAAAATACAAATCAATAATTATCATTCTATGAATGTACACAGATGCACACACACACGCAGACATATTTAAATGCACACATAAACACACCATCTAGATCATGATCTTATTTTATTTACTAGAAAATATTCTTCTCCAAGCGATTTTCTACTGTTTATATAATTTATATTTTATCATCTTTTTGCATATATAGAATTTGTCCAATCTGACTGCTCCTAATGTAAAATGATAGGTTATTGTTGAGTGAAATTTGGCTACCATTTATAACAGGTCTACTTATGGTGGGGTTTTTTCTTTTCTAAATGTATCCCGAAATAGTGGGTTATCTATTTATCTGTTTGCCTATCCGTCTATCCGTCTATCAGTCTATCTAATATATGTCTGTCTGTCCATCTATCTATCAAATACTTGTCTGTCTGTGTCTATCAATCTATCTATTATCTGTCTGTCTTTCTTTCTTTCTTTCATTTTTGAAAAGAAAATGACAGGCTGTGAATGAAAATGCAAATAGTCCACCTCTTCTAACTAACTGTGCTCCACATTTCTCTGTCGTCATCAACATACTGTTTCAGTATAAAAAACTAATACAAAACAAGCTTGGCACCAACTTGATCACATAAAATTGTCACAATGACAGGAAATCAATCAAAATGATTTGTGTTTCATTCTCCACTCCTATGGTCAAGTCAGAAGCTGTTGCAGATTAAGTGTTTAATTCAAATTCAACAAAATAGTGGAAACTTGCTACTGATCATGTGAAAAGACATAGGAATCCTGAATCAAGCAATTCCACCATCATTGCTGGTTGCTTTTACTTCCTAACGATACATTCACTCAAGAAGCTCGTCAGTGAAAGATGGGTGATGATGGGAGCAGGTGGCCTATTCTACTCAAAGCTCTTGGTCGTGAACATTAACTGATTGTGGTTTAGGTGAGATGGTCACTGTGGCTTTAGAGAGCATAGTCCACTTTGGAACTGCCTTTGTGATGAAGCAGCACTTTTCAGAGATGTCTTGCTTCCTTTGTTTAGAGGAAGGAGACAGAAACTGTTCGTTCAACAAATCTTACCCTACTCTTTTTTATCGTTCTCTTTTTTTTCTTCTGCTTCTTTGTGTTTAAATGTAATAATTTAAAATGTGATCAGTTGTATAATTGACCATAGAAATAAACAACTTGGAGGAGCAAGTGCAATACCCTAAAATTTTTGTGGGGCTATGAAAACACTTTGAAAATCCTGGGTTGAACCTGGGTTTGTGACCCCTAAGCAAATTTCGTTCCCACATTTATATCAACTGACCCTTCTGAAATGACTGTCGGAAAGGTATTTCATCAAGACAGCATTCAAGTTTTTCAAGGCAGTCTTTGGAACAATCATTTCTAACATCAATTATAAGCCAATATGGTACCAAATCTTCAAATATTTCCTGTATGTCACCATACACTAGGCTGTGCATTTCTAGATTTTTAACTGCTACACCAGTTTCCTGCAATGAAAAGTAGTAATAATTAAATATTTGATTTCATTGTCACCACTGTCACCACCACCACAACAACAACAACCACTACCATTACAATTATTTCCATTACCACAGCCAACAACAACAAAACCCCTACTTTGTCAAAGTATCAGTCACTCTCTGATGGATTTATGGTCAAGCCTGTTGCAGTGGAAACCTCCAGCATTCTTGGACCCTGGTCCATATCTCTACTCATTGAAACCTGGGCAGAGATGGCTATCCACAAGTGCAAGCTCTGTGAGCCAGAGTGGCTGTTCCAATGCATCTTCTTTAGAAAAGGCATTGCCTTTTCCATTTTGTCTGCTGGGACCCTGAAGCAGTCTGAATTACAGGAAATCATACATTCCACTCCTTAATGTAAAGCCACTCCTAACAATATAATCAAAACGATACTGTATTCAACTAATGGATCTTTGATGCAAATCTACATGGCAGAGTTTTGAGACAAAGGGAAAGCATTCATAATGCAGTCCTTTGTTGAATAGCAAAATAAAAAGTAAACAATTTGTCCCTGCTAATACCATCATAACAACCATCACCACTATCATCAATGTAACCACTAGTATCACAATCAGCACCTACAACATCACCAACATTACCAACAAGCATTATAACCAGCCAGTTTCAATGATGATGATCACCACAACTATCACCTCCAACACCACCAACAACAAGAACGACAACACTGTCACTGTTAACATGTTTGCCAACCCCAATATTTGTATCCTTCACATTCATAAGTTTGATGTCTGTCATTTAAACTATTGTTGGAATAAAGGAAAATAAAGAGAGACAACGAAAAGGAAAGATGAGTGTGTGAGGGATTCAGAGGAAGAGAAAAATAAAGAAAACAAAAAAGATAGATACAAAAATAGAAAGAAAAATGAGGACGTAAAAAATATGAAAGAGGGTAAGATAAGCAAAGAGATGTGATGTGAACCCAGTAAGGTACAGGGCAGGTAACTCAGTGGTTCTCAACCAGGGTCCATATGGCCCTTAGGGTTCATATAAGATTAAGTTGTTAAAAATGATGTGCATTAGATGAGTTATACATCTACATTACACAAAATATTTTGATGATTGTGTTAGTCAGCCACCAGCCCAAGCTCTGCTGCTTGTCAAGCTGAGAAAAGCAAACTGTCAAGGGGTATCATATCGAACATATTGCCTGTGGCTGTAGAGACCTCCTGCATCCTTGCACCTTCCTCCCCAGACCATATCCTTGGTCACCATTATTGGGGCAGAGATGGCTAACTGCAAGTAAGGGCCCCATCAGTCAGAGTGGCTGTTCCAGTGCATCTCCCTTGCCATCTTCAGGGAAAAGCCCTTTCCATTTTTCTGCTGGAGCCATGAAAAATGTTTCTATATTACAAGAGGCAAAATTTCTCAGAATTAATTCAAATAAAGTCACAGGCAAAATATGGTTGAGAATCTCTGAGGTAACCAGTCTAGGAAAAGGGCAGTGACACAAAACAGACCTACAACACAGAAGAAGGCATGCTAGCAGGGAGAAACAGATGTATAATGATGATGATGATGATGACAAGAGATAGAGAGATATAACAGGAGTGAATAAGAAATAAATAGAAGGTTGGATAGAGAGAAAGTGTAAGAGAGACTATGCAAGAGGAAGAGATTAAGACAAAGTGAGAGAGAAGTAGAAGGAAGGAAGGAAGGAGAGGGAGAGACAGACAGAGAGACAGAGACAGAGAGAGAGAGACAGAGACAAATAGGCAGACAGACAGACAGAATTTGTATGAAACTTACTGCAGCAAGTTGTAAAAGTTTGTCTTCAATTGGGACCATTTGACCAAACTGATAATCTGTCTGTTGAATGTAGTTGTCAGGGCAACTGAGCAGGATTGCTTTAAATGGTAGAGATGCTTGCAAAACATCATGAAATTGTAGCTGGACTGCTGTGTAAGAAACACACCTTTCTAAATATAACTCAGTTGCTTTGAGGAAACGGTCAGGTCGGAGGTTTCTTATCAGTAACAATCGAAGAAATTCTTCAGAATCACCACTTTCATAGTCTTCTACAATTATATAAATACATACATATATGAATATAAGTGTGTGTATGTGAGAGGGTGCAAACATGCACATGTGTATCTATTTCTCTCTCTCTCTCTCTCTCTCTCTCTCTCTCTCTCT
>NC_068997.1:31597085-31603207 GCF_001194135.2 Octopus bimaculoides
TATATATATATATATGTATACATACGTGTGTACACACAAACACACATATATATATACATGGGATGAGGTGGTGAAGCATGACCTTTAAACATTGGGTCTCACAGAGACAATGACAGGAGACCGAGACCTTTGGAGATATGCTGAGATTGAGAAGACCCAGCAACTAAAGTGAGATTGCAACCATGGCTAATACCAGTGTTGCATGTCCGGCCTATTTAAGAGTACCCCTGATGCGTCGGGCAATATGATACACTCCGACTGGTTCCCATTCTGGTGGCACATAAAATGCATTATCCAAACATGGTCAATGCCAGTGTCCCCTGACTGGCTCCTGTGCTGGTGACACATAAAATAACACCATCCAAACATGATCGATGCCAGGTCCGCCTGACTGGCTCTCGTGCCAGTGGCACATAAAAAGCACTATCCAAATATGATCGATGCCAGGCCCATCTAACTGGCTCCTGTGCTGGTGGCACATAAAAAGCACCCACTGCAATCTTGGAGTAGTTGGCATTAGGAAGAGTATCCAGCTGTAGAAATATTGCCAGATCAGATTGAAGCCTGGTGCAGCCGCTGGCTCTCCAGACCTCAGTCAAACCATCCAGCCCATACCAACATGGAAGACGGACATTAAAGAATGATGATGATGATGTTGTTAAAGAGGACAACAAATCTTATTAACAAGTATATATCTGCTATATTGCAAATCTACAATGGTTCCATAACTCCCATCTCGGCTATGACCTTGGAACCCTGGTAATCCCTTACAACACTTACCCAGTGTACCTAGTTGTTTAGATCACCTGTGAACTAAACCCCCATACTTATTTATATATATATATATATATATATATATATATATATATATATATATATACATATACTTAAATGTACATATATATGAATACTCATACATACATATATCCATATATATATCTATATCTATATATATATATATATGAGAGAGAGACAGACAGACAGACAGACAAAGCGAGAGAGAGAGACAAATAGACAATCACTTATTCATTTTATGGTAGTTTTTCCCATGCTTGCATTGTATTTTTAAGACAGTATATCTATAACAGATTTTAGCACTCGTAATATATTGCCTGGCGATAGTGTATATATGTTAAGTATGATACATAGGTGCCTATTTTAATCTAATACTAGTTAATTTGAATACACAGAGTTTTTATTCAGCCCTGCAGCTGTTTGTCATATTAGTGAATGTATTATTCCCTGATTCCTATATATATATATATTGGCGGCAACACATTTCATTTAGGCAAGTGACTGATTACACCTAATTGAAAAGATCCAAGAAGGTCAATATATATGCATAAATATATTTTTAAAATTTTATCATAATAAAATTTACATACAACACTGAAGTTATTTAGACATTCATTGACATATTATCTAGAACCATTGAATGAGAAATATATTACCTAGAATTATTTATATGCAAATATAATCTAAAGCCATTGATTTATTTCACAAGTGAACATTATTATTGATGAGCAATTTATCAAGCTGATGTTTGTCAAATAAAGCTTTTATGAAATTATTTTGGTAAATATTTTATTCAGTCCAAATTTGTATTTTAAATATAAGGTTCAACTTTTGGTACAAGGCCAGCAATTTCAGGGAAGGGAACTAGTCAATTATATCAACCCCAGTGCTCAACTGGTACATATTTTATCAACACTGAAAGGATGAAAGGCAAAGTCAACATTGGGAGAATTTGAACTCAGAGCGTATAGATGGGCGAAATGCCACTAAGCATTTTTCCTGGTGTGCCAGGAATTCTGCCAGCTGACTGCCTATTTATAGTCAATAAACATTTAAATATTTAAATATTAATAAATATTTAAATATTAAAAACTTTGAAAAGTAATGATCAATATCTAAGACTTTGTCCCAAACATTATTTTGGGACATTCCACGAGAAAATTTTCATATTTTTCTACCCTCTTCAGTTAGTTCTGTTCTACAAACATCATCATATTACAAACGCTTTCTATGTTGGCATGGCTTGGATGGGTTGTCATAGTTTGAGTCAGTTGTTATGCAGAGATACTAACTACAGACCCCCTTCAGTCATGAATGAGCATCAGATTGCACCTAGAAAGTTCCCTTCCGAAGCACACGTCCAGACAAGTTTGTTTTATGGAAGACCAGTAGTCAGCCATGCATACCAGCCTCCCCTCTCCACACCACTGATGCTATCCAAGGGCAAGGCAAAGGCCATGACAGCTTGGCACCAGTGACGTCACAACTCATTTCTACAGCTGAGTGAACTGGAACACTGTGAAATAAAGTGTCTTGCTCAAGAACACAACACACGGTTCTGTCCAGGAATCAAACTCACTACCTCATGATTGTTAGCCCAATGCTCTAACCACTGAGCCATGTGCCTTCATGGTTACTATACATGTAACTTTGAGTTTGTATACATGTAATAAATTCCAAAAGTTAAACAGAAACACAAGGGAACAAACGGAAAATCTGCACACAAGACACAAATGTTACTCATTCCTCATCAGTTATCATCTAAAAATCCGTACGATTTCATACATTTAAATAATAATATTGTTCATTTTTGATAGCATCAACAATGAGAAGCTGCTGGGAATAGTGAACGAACGTTGAGGACAGTGATGGAAACGAATATGGCACAAATGTAAATATACAAACAAAATAAATATACAATATTCAAATAAAATAAGGCTGATGGAAAAGTAGGGCAAAAAGGTGAAATAATGAATGGTGAAAAAAACAAAGCATGTTGAAAGTAGAGAAAGGAGCAAGGGAAACGTGACTGAATGGGTCAGAGGTAAGATGAAAATGGAAGTGAAACAGAGAGATGGGAATGGTCACAGGTCACACAGTAGTGGGAGGAGAGAGACAAAATGGTAGAAGGCAGAGAGACAGAAAGCAACAGGGAGGTAAGTTGGTGGGAGAGGGAAGAAAAGAGAGAAAGACAAGAGAGAGAGGGAGAAAAAAGACAGAAACAGATGTTGCACAAAAAATTTCCAGCTGTACATGTAGGTGGATTTGGAGGAGCATGTCTCATATATTCTATTTTGATTGGTCACTAATCACTACAGAAAGTACTTGGTGCATTTACTTATGGCTCCAACACTAGTGAGGAGCCTTGTACCCTGCAAGGCTAAAGAGCTCATTGTTACACATTGCCTCCATTCAGTCAGGATAACATGAATAAAAGAGGGAATAGAAGAAAGGGTGATGAAAGAAGAGAGAGAATGAGTTGGAGTGACAGGATGATAGAGGAAGGACAAATGGAAGAAACACTGCTGGAAGGATTAATGGGAGAGAAACAGTAATGGTAACTGCATGTTTGGTAGGAAGGGGGAGAAAAAGAAAGAGAGTAGAGAGAGAGAGAGAGATCTGTGATGCCGAACATGGAGCATACACCCCACCAGTGGGGCCTGGGAAAATTGTGTTGGGGTGTGAGATACTAAATTTTTTTCTTTTTTTTTTCTTTTAGTGGGACATAGAATTGTTAACATTTTTTTTCATAGCAAACATACTACGTCTATATTCAACATACCCAAACCAATCCCTCCAGCCATGCATACTGTGTGAAGACTGTTTGCTACAGTATAGCGCTTTTCTAATGCCCTACTATGGATATTTCTTTAAGGAAAGTATATAATTATGTGATGTCAATACTCAGTACTTAATAAAAGAGTTATTTGTAGATTCTTTTATATAAAATAATTGCAATAAAACAATAAAGTTGTTTTTCTTCCAGCCACCAGTGGAGCATATATTTTTCTGGAAACTAATTGTGGGGAAAATAGGTTGGGACACACTGAGATAGATAATTGTGGAGATGTGTTATGGTAAGAGAGAGTGTGAGAGAGGAATGTAAGTCAATAATGAGTGATGAAGGAAAGCATATACTGGCTACCAACAGATCCAACACAGACCCTCATCTAATATGCATTAGAAAGGTGGGGTGGAGTGATATGAATGGTAGAAGATTGAATATTTGACCTTGAATTATAAAGCTTCTTGACATTCTTTTCAACAAAGTAAGACAGCCTATGATTTGAAAGAAATGATTTTGAAAGAGGATAAAGAGGACATCATGTATACAGCTAACCTTCACAAAGATTTATTGGCAATGTTTCCATCTCTGGACATTCAGAATGATACCAATCCTCCCATAGTTCTTGGTTGGTTATCAGCTTGATACAAAAGTTGTCCATGGGTCCATTTAGTACAGAAAGAGTTAATACATTTTCCCAAACTGAAGCTGGCAGCCAATCAGGAGGTTTATCATTTGATTGGAAGTCTTCCAATGTCAGCTGAATTCCAACACCTGGGTTGTCTGTCGAAAAGAAACGAGTTGAAACATCCAATGAATAATTTCTAAATATTCTTTTCTACATGCTCAATATCTCCATCAACTACACAGACAACACATCGATAATAAGATTTCATTCTGCTTCAAGACACATCTCTCCCTCACTTCCTCTTTCGCTGACTCACTGTATGTATGTATGTATGAATACACACACACACATACATACATACATACATACATACATGTATCTATACATGTACATACATACACATAATATATATACAGAGAGAGAGAGAGAGAGGTGGGGGTTACTGATAAATTTAATGATTGGTGACAAAATGCAGAGTTTTGATCTCATTTATCTTGTCATATGTATATGGGGGTGGGGTTAGGTTTAGGCTGATAGGTAGGTAGATGGATAAGAATCAGCAGTAATTATCACATCTTTCAGTTAATTAATTATGAAATTCTATAACTGATACACCACTAGTAATTCATATTGATATTCAAAATTGCTGTTCAACACCTAATTATATGACTTACTAAACAATGGCTTTCTTTAACCAAGGATACAGATATTGTTTTATATCATCATCATCATCATCATTTAAGATCCATTTTCCATACTGGCATTGGTTGGACTGTTTGACAGCCAGGGTGCTGTCCAGACTCTAATTGTCTGTCGTGGCATGGTTTCTATGGCTGGATGCCCTTCCAAATGCCAACCACTTCACAGAGTGTGCTGGTGCTCTTTACATGCCACGGGCACAGGTGTGTCTATGTAGCACCAGCACAAGTACATTTCACATGGCACCAGCAGCTGTAAGGGACAAGCCTGGATGACCATGATTTCATTTAGCTTGAATCATCTTAAGTACAGTGAATTACCAAAACTCCTGGTCCCTTGTCATCTGTGAGTTCCAGTGTCTAAAGATTCTTTCTCACTACTTCATTCCATGTCTTCCTGGGTCTACCCCTTCCACATGTTCTCTCAACAATTAGAGCTCAATATATATATATATACATATATATATATACATAGCCATATAACCTGAAGTTTTTAAGCGAGGAGAAATAAGATTTTGTCGTATTCATGTTGTTCTCAAAAAGGCATACCAATATAAATAGGCACTGCGTGGGTGTGTAGTTAGAAGCTTCGGATTCAGTCTCACTGCATGGCACTTTAGGCAACCAAAGCCTTGTGAATAGATTTGGTAGATGGAAACTGGAAGAAGCCCATCATGTGTGTGTGTATGTGTGTGTGATTTTGTGTCTGTGTTTGTCCCTCAACACTGTTTGATAACCAGTGTTGGTGTGTTTATGTCCCTGCAACTTAGCAGTTCACCAAAAGTGAATAATAAAATAAGTAGTACTGGGGTTGATACATTCAACTAAAAAATTCCTCAAGGTAGTTGCCCCAGCATGGCCACTGTCTAATGACTGAAACAAGTAGGAGATAAATAAAATGAATTAGCTCCAAACAGAAATCAGAATAAATTCTCCAAACAGTTTTCATTGGGATCTTATCTCAATTTTGAAATAATATTTCTATTCTTAGAGGAATCCATAAAACATAATAAAAAGTGGCTGTACCTTGAACAATTAAAGCTAATTGTTGCCATGTGTCAGAATCAGCATTCTCCATCTCTTTTGTCAAAGACAACAACAGTTTAAATAAGAGCCAGTCTTCTTGGTAAAGACCCCTATAAAATGATAAATGTTTAAGATATCAACATGTTCTGATTTATATTGAAAAGCTCGGTTTTACTTGTACAATGAAATA
>NC_068997.1:31603341-31608739 GCF_001194135.2 Octopus bimaculoides
TAGGTTCAAAAAAACACACACACGGATAGTGTTATTGGACGCTCGGGAAAGGAAGGAGAGAGAGTAGACGTATGTATGTATGTACACACACACACACACACACACACACACATATATATAGTTATGGTTGAAATTTATAGGAAAACAAAAGACAAAGACAGGTGTATGAACAACAAGCAAGTGTATTAGTTTGACGTTCAGGAAAATGAAAAAGCCTTTTATGTTTTGAGCCTGTACTCTTCAACAGAAAGGAACAAGAGAATGTATATATGTATGTATGTATGTATTTATATATATATATATATAAGTTAAAAAAAACACAAAAAACAATAACAAAAAAACAACAAAGTGAGGACGTGATACGGATAGTGTTATTGGACGCTCGGGAAAGGAAAGAGAGAGTGCATGACGTTTCGGGCGTAGCCCTTCGTCGGAAAGATGGAAAGTTCGGAGAATGGAAAAACGGAGAAAGAGGGAAAATGGTACCGATGGTGCGTGTGTGTGTGTGTATGTGTGTGGGATTGTGCGTGTTAGGTACGTGTGTGTGTGTGTTTATGTGTGCCAGGTTTGTGTGTGCATGTGTATGCGGCTGTGTATGTAGGTGTGCGCATATATATGGGTGTGTGTGTATATATATATATATATATATATATAAATAAAATATGTAAATATATATATCATCATCATCGTCATTTAATGTCTGCTTTCTATATATATATATATATATATATATATTGAAGTGACTGTATGTTTATAATTATGTGTATGTATGGGGATGATTGTGGGCTTGTGTGTGTATATAAACATGTATTGGAGTAACTGTATGTGTTTGTGTGATCTAATCATAACTGTCGAGTAAATGTTCTAAGAAGTTTCCACATGTAAAAAACTTTAACAATAACCAGCATTGAATGCAATGAGACAAATTTCAGTGTGTTGTTTATCATGAAATCACTGTATTTGATACTGGATAACATGTTGATGGCTCATAACAACAATGTTCTTATTAGTTCTTTATGCAACACATCACATCTCTTTGACTAATGTCCACCCACACATAAACTACTCACTTACATAGTGCTAACTGTACAAAAATGGCTGTCATGAAGAATAAGATTCCTCTCTTGAGTTAAGGAATATTTCAGCACTGAGCAGTAGATGACCGTCTACAAGACTCAAATAAAATAAACCTCAGGGACAAAATTTACAGGGCTGCTCAGTCTACTAGAATCAGAAATCAATTCTTCCTCACCAGTGTCTTAAGGTCATTGGATTATAATCCAATGAATGGATAATGCAGTATGGTTTAATAATTATAGTATCCATTGTTGAAAATCAAGTCTATAAAGCTATCATATTTCGGACATAAAATGTGCTACTAGTCATTGCCCATGGCCATTCTGATAGAAATTGTTAAGAGGAAGAGAGCAAAAAGCTATCAAAGATGTTTGTGAGGTGATGACATCAGAGAATGAACTGGAAACAAGAGCCTAGCTGATTGTATGCATATAGCACAACACAGGGGGAACTGGAGAGAGGTTTGGCAAACCAACCACTGGACACAAGGAAGGCACTGGCTGATGGATGATGAAGTGTGGCATCACTGAATGGTTTAAAAGAAGCTTGTTTCACAATCACAAGATCCCTAGTTCAATACCATTGTGTGGTAATTTGGGGCAAATGTCTTTTACATTAGGCCCAGGTCAAGCTTTGAGTGTGAAAATGGGTAGATGGAAACTATACTGAAGTTTGTTGTTGGATAGACTGTCATTGTAAAGGTATGGCCTTGTCACATTCTGTGTCATGTTAATTCTACCTGAGAAGTCGATTTAGAAAACATATCTATGGAATTCTGGTAATCCAATGAAGAGATAATTCAGATGACTGAACAACTGAATACAGTTCTTTTCTCTGCTGTTTATGGTTTGAATACTTTTGATCATAGGTCTGCTTGATCAAGGCTAATTTGGGTCTAAACTATAATAGCTCGAACAAAACCTACATCGGAGCACAGAACACATGTATGGGATGGTACTGTTGCCACACTCATATTTTACCATTCTAAAGTGTCTTCATCAATTAGTATCCACACCTGCCATGTCTCTGACTGTGACACCAAATATCCTGGATCTAATTATTTTCACCTGTAAACTAATCTTTACCCAGGTATCACTATCTCTGAAGCCATCAGATTGCCTAATCAAGACTGCCAAAAGAAAAAAAATTGACTGATTGGCAGATTCATTCATGAACAAACTGAAACAGTTAATTCAGACTGCAATAAGAAAGGAGTCCCTTTTCATTCTACCTACAAGATTTAACAGACGAAATTCCTTCAAATTTCAGCTAATTTGAAACGGGGTAGGTATAATGGATAATGTAGCTCTAGGTATGTAATAGCTGATAAAATAAGCTTTTAATCATAGACCTGCTTGAATGTATTTGATCAAAGGCCTGTTTAAACACTTTAGGACTGTATGAATACCTTTTATCATACATCTGCTCTACCAGGACTAAACTAGAATAAACCATAACTGGTTCACACATAGAGTACTTCATCACATTATTCTGTCATTTCTACAACTGCTACAAATAGTTTTTGTTCCTCTGAACCAGCCACACTCAATTCCAGCCAAAATACCTCTCTTTACCCATTCCATTACTCTCCCTTCCTTTCCACTACCCTATCATACTTTGCCCCCTTTCTTTTTTCCATCATTCCAACTATATCTCATCTCCTAAATCCAATTCTAAATACATCTTCCTATCCTTCCACTCTAAAAGGTCACCCACTGAAACCACACTTCCTGCTCAAGCTATTTTGGATCATGGTCAACAGATGTTAACATTGAACAACAACCAAATCTAGAACATGAAAAGGTCATGGGCATTGCTGCTCCCTCATTCACTCACTGACTCAAGAAGGATTAAGGTAGGATGAAATTATCATCATCATTACCATCATCATCATCATCTCCATTTTACACCCACTTTCCATACTGGCTTAGACAAGACAGATAATCACAGTTTCTGTCAGCTCTGATTTGGAGCTGCAAAGCTCCTAGAGAAATTGACTCATATATTCCCTTGTAAAAATATTGTTTTAACTAAAACAAAAAAATATAATTTTCAACTTAAAACTCTGATACAGATATTACAATAATAGACTTCATAAATAAAAACATTCTGAAAGAAATTCTATTGTTGTTGTTTAGTAAACCTATAATCAAAAGGTGTCCTAATTGTAACCATTGTCTGTCTGTCTGTCTGTATGCATGTCAGTCAAGTACTATGTCTTCAAAAAATATTTTTCTATTTAAAATACTAGAGTTTGATTTGAGAGAGATTTTGTTGTTATTTCTAGCAGGTGAATAGAGTTTGTAGAGGCTCCATTATTAATCTCTCAAAGAAGTTCATGAGTATTGTGAGTAATTGGCAGTCACTTGTGTCTGAGTAAAAATACTTCTTATTCAAACTAATTAAGTCAAAAACAAAGACAAAAAATAACATTACATTTGCATAGTATTTATAATGATATTCATCAATGATTGAATTATTTTCTTGGTTTCATTCACTGAAAGACTCTGGTGATAAACCCTTGGAGAAGGAATAATTGGTAAGTTTGGAAACTGGTACTCTTGCATAAATTCCATTTCATCTAATGCAGATATTAAATTAGTGGCTTTCTTATCTGCAAAGGTAGATTATAAAATTAATGGGAGAAAATTAATAAAACATAAAATTGTCAAATTAAAGAAGAAAAAAATGTAATCCATTGATGATACAATAGTAGATTCCATGCCAAGACGAGTAAGTAATTGAATGGATATGTATGGAATACAAGTTTACTAATGACACAATCATAAGAGACAAAAACAAAGGAGTCACCTGGTGATTTCTTACTATGTTCATAACTCTCAGGTGACAGGACTTCTTTCTCTTCCTGGAACAGAAGAATGTTTCATGTATAAATACATAGAAACACATATTTACATAAATATGCATAATGCTTACAGTTGTTTTTGTTATAAGAAGCAATACACTCTAAGCTGAGTGCTTGCACAACATCCTATAACTTCCTTGGAGAGGAAGCTGATGAGGATTATTGTGTAACCCCTGGTCTTGAATCATTCATTAACTGATATTATGCTCCATATTCTCCTGAAGTTTTAAGCTAGCTACCCAACTACATGGTTCCAGGTTCAATCTCACTGTGTGGAACCCTGGGCAAGGGTCTTCAATTATAGCCTTGGGCTGACCAAAGCTTTAGGCCGACCAAAGCCTTGGGCTGACCAAAGTCTTCTGAGTGGATTTGGTAGACAGAAACTGAAAAAAGCTTGTTGTATATATGCATAGGCTACCATTGGCACCTTGTCTTGGCATTGTATGATTGTTGCAAATGAGAGTCACCCTTATACAAGTTGTACCCTCTATTTTCAAAACATGTCCAAACATGGCAAAATATTACCTTACTTGCAAACAAGTGAAAATTAGCAACAGAAAAGACGTCCAGCCATAAGACTCATGCAAGCATGGGAAACTGGATGTTAAAACAATAAAGATGATATATGAACAGAGCTACATTAACACAGACATACACACTCAGACACATACTTTGAAAGAAGACACATGTACCTCATGTGTATCTTATCGTCTATCTTTTACTTGTTTCAGTTGCGAGACTGCGGCCATGCTGGTGCACCACCTTGAAGAATTTTTAATCAAATGAATCAATCCCAGAGTTTTTCTATTTGTTGTTTTAAAAGCCTGTTACTTATTCTATTGGATCACTTTTGCTGAATCGCTAAGTTATGGGGACATAAACACACCAACACTGATTGTCAAGTAGTAATAAGGGACACACACACAAACAGACTTTTTTCAGTTTCCATTCACCAAATCCACTCTCAAGGTTTGAGGCTATAGAAGAAGACACTTGCTTAATGTGTCCTGCAGTGAGACTGAACCCAGAACCATGTGGTCGAGAAGCAAGCTTCTTACCACACAGCCACACCTGCACCTATATATCTATATAATTAGTCTTAATGAGGTACTTTTCACAAAAGCTGCACAACAAAAGTTCATGTAAGTTACCAATTATTCAGGGCTATGACATTCGTCTATACAGTGAAAAATAAATAGAAAAATCCAATTTCTGATGCATGATATGAGATATGAATGACATACAGTGAGTCAAGGGCCTAAAGTTTCATACAAATCAAGTGAGTTTGATAATTACATCTGCAAAAAACACCAGACCCTTCATGTATTGAGTTCTTTCTTCACCATGTAAAATTTACAAACATACAAATACATATAAATCTCTCTCTTTCTCTCTCTCTCTCTCTCTCTCTCTATGTATATATATATATATATATATATATATATATATATATAT
>NC_068997.1:31608825-31618294 GCF_001194135.2 Octopus bimaculoides
ACACACACACACACACACACACACACACACATGCATTACATAGATCATCGTCATTTAATGTCCGTTCTTCATGCTGGCATGTGTTAGATGGTTTGACAGGAGTGGCCCAGCTGAAGAGCTGCCCAGCCCCATTTGTTTGTTTTATCATGGTTTCTACAGCTGGAAGCCCTACCTAATGCCAACTATTTTACAGAGTGTTCTGGGTGGTTTTATGTGGCACAGGCACTTTTATATGGCATTGGCACAGACAGTTTTACATGGTACCAGCGAGGGTGCTTGTAGGTGGCACAATACATACATCATACATACAGACAAATAATGTACACATTCACAAGCATTGATATATAGGGTTTACTCACGTAGAAATGCATCACCTGCTTTACTTACTTTGTCAATGAAATTACTGTCAATCAGTAATTGGTCCAGAATGCTGATGAACCAAGACAGAGGGAAACTATAGTGGACCTTTATAAACCTCAGAGAATACACAAGCGAATATAACAGGGCTGCCTGCTGAGCCATTTCTTCTATTTCACATTTCTTTTGCTCTAATTCTTCAATTGCTGATACAAGAGAATTATGACTTTTTATTTCCTGCAATAAACAAACAAGAGTTGTAATTTTTTTATTTTTAACAGTGTGTAAAGATATTTTTTGATAGAAAAAAATTAACACATTTGAGTTTGTTTGAACATGAGAAGACTTTCTGCTGTAAAAGTAATCCCAGAAGAAAATTATTTCTTCCATATTGGACTCTGAATGACCTCACTGGATCATATAACACAGTTTTCTCTGCCTTCTTTGTTTCATCAACTATGAACACCAAATCTGCCATTCACAGCCTGATAAAAATGAATTCATTCTTATATTAGAAAAGCTTATGGTATGTTTGCTGATGTGTGCAAAGCTTGGTCAAGCTAGAATTAAATAAATAAAGTTGCATGAAGCAGCATTGAATAAAACATACTCATGTAAAACTATATTTAACACATTTGAATGTGAAATATGATTTTAACGTGAAAATTCTCTGTGCAAAACATATTAAGTTTCTCACATCCAAATGTATTTGAATGTGTTAAATATGACTTTGCACAATTACATTTTATTCAAGACTGTTTTGTAACTTAGTACACAACTAGTTCTAAAGGTATTAATAAACAAAGTTCCAACCAACAGAATTTGAACTTAGAATCTAGAATCAAAACCAAATACTGCCTGGTATTTTTTGTTATGGCCTAATTAGTGGAGGAAGGGCAACATCCATGACATTTTACAAGGCCACCAGGACAGGTGAGGAGAAAAGGGACAAAATCACTGTAACTCATGACTTTTTCCAAGATGATGGCATAGTCTGAATGATTGTAAAAGTAGTTTCTACCAAAGACATCCAAAGATTAGGTGAACTTGACAAAATGGCATGTCTATCTTCCACAGTAGTTTGATGAGCTGCCCTATAGTTAATTAGCTTGATGAACTACCATCTAGTTAGTTAGTTCAAGGGCAACAATTCAGCTAGTTAGCTTGAAAAACAATAATTCAATTTGATGCCTTACTAGGTAGCTAATTACTTTGTTACCTACTTGGTAGCTGATTGGGTTGATCAATTACCATTTAGCTAATTAATTTATTGAATTAACATAGTCAAAATAACTGAAACAAGTAAAGGAATAGTTAATTAGCTTATGTACTGGATATGTAAATTGGTTTGACAACCTACCATGTAACTAATTACTTTGAAGATTTACTATGTAAATAATTAGTTTAATGAATTACCATGTAGCTGGATGCTGTCATATAGCAACCAAGATTGATGAGCTACCATGTAGCTAATTAACTTGAAGCTTTGCCATGTATCTAATTAACATTATAAATTATCATATAGTTGATTTGTTTAATGCTCTGTCACATAGTTTAATTAGTTTGATAAACTATTATTAATTTTCAACCTGTTTTGTATCTTAAGATGTTATGCGATTGTCTAACAACAGGTTTAGCAACTGTTAGTAAATGTCAAATGCTATTCCATCACTGATACTGCAATATATCCATGGTCAGAACATTTACCTCCTTCCATGCCCATCTCCACTTACACTGCAGCAGGAATACCTATTGGTTCAAACAATGTAAGCAGGAGATAATTTAAGTATTTCAATAGCTTGCAGTCCTAAATTGAAATCCTTGATGATTGTCTGTCACACAGAGGCAAACACGACCCTGCTGACTGTTGATGTCATCATCATCATCATCATTTGATGTCCATTTTTAATGCCAGCATAGGCTGAATGGTTTGACAAGGATCCAATGAGTCAAAGACTGCATTATACTTCAGTGTCTGCTTTGGCATGGTTTCTACAGATGAATGCCCTTTCTAATGCCAATCACTTTACACCATGTACTAAGTGCCTTTTACATGCCACTGGCACTGTATTTTAAGAGCAAGGCTTTAACCATTCATATACACCACAACTGTAGAACCAGATTTATAGTAGATCAGCTATTTTGGTATTGATTATTTCTAATAAAAGCATAAGATCACAAAGTCATATTTGATACATTTGCATACACTTGGATATGGGAAAGCCTTTCAGTACAGAAATAGTCTTGGGAGAAAATTCTCTTCTTAGATGACATGTGAAAACACTTTGAGCTGGAAATGACATCATTGGATCACAAGATGCATGTGTTTCTGTGTTGCTACATATCATCAGTAACAAATACTAAATTTGCCTTTCACATCTTGAAAGAACAATTTGTTGCTATAGTAGACAACAAACAGTACATTTGCTCATGTGTGTAAAGCTTGTTCAAGCTGTAATTAAGTTACACAAAACAGCATTGAATAAAATATACTTGAGTCAAATTGTATTTATCATGTTTGAGCACACTCAGGCATAGGAAGAGCTTTTGTTGGAGGAATAGATAAGAGAAAATCCTCCTCCTAGAAAACATGAATGAAAATACAAGAAGCTAGGAATAATAGCATTGGATCATAGGACATGTGTTCCTGCATCAATATGCATATTCAGCAACAAATACCAAATTTGCCTTTCACAGCCTGAAAGAACAATTTGTTAGAACAGCAAACAATATATTTGCTAGTCTTCTCGTACCTGAGTGTACTCAAATGCATTAAATATGACTTTACACATGTATATTTTATTCAATCCTGTATTGTGCAACTTTAGTTAATAAGACTACAAATTTTAGGGAAGTGAACAGTCAACTAAATTCCCACTACCAATACTTGATCAGTATCTATTTTATAGACTTTGGAAGGATAAACAATAAAACTGACTTCAGCAGGAATTGAACTCAAGAGCAACCAAATATAGACAATTTCTTCAAACTTAATATACATGCTAAAGACCAATGTTTGTGATCTGAGTAACATGGAAAATAGAAGGCAGACGCCCATATTGAAGTATAAATCCTCTATAGAGCAGTAGTATTCAGGAATTTATAACACCCAGACACTAAATCAACAGTAACAAACCTGATTCCTATAATGGTTCCACTGAAGCCACTTCTGAAAATATTCTGAAGATAGTTTTGGTGTTAGTCTTGACATGGCACTGATGAAATTATAATGACTGATAGAAGAGCATTTATGTGTTTGCAAGCTTTCTACAGCCATGGTATAGTCTTTGTAGAGTCCTGGATACAAGATTTGGAATATATGGTTCTTAAGATCTTCAGTAAGCATATTTCGACAGGATCCATAGTTCACGATAGTAAAATGAAGTCCAGAATCCAAAGGTAGACTGATATCTGCAGAGGTTGATGTTATACATAATCTGAATTTAGAGCTCAATGAGAAGCAGCCAGCATCTAAGAACTTTCCTTTCAAAACTGTGGAGAAAAGAAAAGATATTTCAAAATGCATCAAGACATGTAATTGATGCTAAATATTATATATATATATGTATGTAAGGATAATTTACCTATTATTTCTGCTGTTCCAACAGCATTACTGCATTCCAAAAAATATCATCAGCGTGCGTGCGTGCGTGCGTGCGTGCGTGTGTGTGTGTAAATTGTCACCATTTGATATTTTTAAATTGCATGCATGCACATCGTTTGTTTTTGATTTTGTTGACTACAGAGTATGGTAGGGTCAGTCAGGTACTGTCTGAGAAAATCAGCACCATGGTGCAATTCACTCTACCAGAAATTTGGAAACAACATGCTGTACTGCCTACATTCATGCCAGAAGCTCCAATACGGACATTTCAGACTGTTTGTGCGTCAAACTGAGGTGAGTTCAATCTGAGGACATGTACTGAGAATGATAAAAATCAAACATCCAGTCAACATCATGGTGTTTGGAGTGATCACTTGAGATGGCAACATTATGTCTCCATTCATCTTCCCACATGGCCTCAGACTCAACACAGAGCCCTACATCAAGTGTCTGAAGGCGGTAGTGCTGCCCTAGGTGAAGATGGTGGCTGTTGGAAGACCCTATGCCTGTCAACAGGACACTGCACCATGCCACACGAGCAGGAGAACCCAGTCATGGCTGTCAGACAAGTTATGCAACCACATTACCCCTAACATCTGGCTACCAAACTCCCCAGACTGCAACTCCCTTGATCATTACGTGTGTGACACAGTTGAGCAAGAGACCATCAAAACTCCTTGTTGCACAAAATATGAACTGAAGGCAAGGATTATGGCAGCATTCACCAACTTAAACAAGGAGATTGTACAGAAGAGTTGCAGGAGATTCCAAAGTCGTCTGGAAGCTGTGTTTGAAACCAATGGTGATTTTATTGAATAAATTTACTCTTTTGTATTTCAAGATAGTTTTGTGTAATTTTGGTAAATATATCTGTTAAAATGGGATGTCAGTGTTATTTTCATTTTTGTGTAAATTATACAACAATTTATTCACAACACCCTGTATGTGTGTGTGTGTATATATATACATTGCATCCGACATTATTAGGCAAATCAACTGTCTCTCAATAAATAAATGTATATTCATTCAAAACCAGTTATTTTCCCACTGACTGTTGGCAACACCTATCTGTGCACATTCTGTTAAAAGAAATCTTGTCTGTGCAGATGTCAACAAATGGTGGCCATTTTTGTGACTGGGCAACATTTTCACTGTCACAAATTATTAGGCAAGTATAATAAAAACGCTAATTGTGTCAGAACAAACATTTATTTAATTCAACAATAAATGTTTAACAAAAAAATCATTTATAAACGACTTAATGGTAAACATAATTATAGGCGCAGGAGTGGCTGTGTGGTAAGTTGCTTGGTTATCAACCACATGGTTCCGGGTTCAGTCCAACTGCGTAGGACCTTGGGCAAGTGTCTTCTACTATAGCCTCGGGCCGACCAAAGCCTTGTGAGTGGATTTGGTAGACGGAAACTGAAAGAAGCCCGTTGTATATATGTATATATATATATATATATATATATATATATATATATATATATATATATATATATATATATATATATATATATACGTTTGTGTGTCTGTGTTTGTCCCCCCAACATTGCTTGATGACTGATGCTGGTGTCTATGTCCCTATAACTTTGCAGTTCGGCCAACGAGACCAATAGAATAAGTACTAGGCTTACAAAGAATAAGTCCTGGGGTCGATTTACTCGACTAAAAGGCGGTGCTCCAGCATGGCCACAGTCAAATGACTGAAACAAGTAAAAGAATAATAATATGTTTGAATGAAAATAATCATGGGATTATGATGTCATACAGCTCCTAATGTTTGATGCATGATCTTCCACATGCAATAACTTCCCTTATGTGCTGATCCATTGAATTTGTCAAGGTGGAGATTTCCTCTTGTGTCATGCTTTGAGTAGCATCTACAATAGCATCCAAGAGGGCAACTTTACTTGAAAACTGCCATCCATCTTGGTAAACACGCCACTTCAGGACACTCTACAGGATCTCAATTGGGTTTAAGTCAGGGGAACAAAGTGGCCACTCCATCAAACAACCTCCACAGAAGCCTATTTGTTGCAGGTGTTCCTTAGAATTCTTTGCTGCATGAGGTGGAGTTGTATCATGCATGAAGACCAGTTTTGTATTGAATGAAAGTTTTTGCTTTTTGAACCACAGTTGGAAATTGTCCTTTAAAACGGTAACATACGTTTTCAATGCCACCTTAATGCCATCTAGGACTTTCCATGGCCTGACCATCACATCACCAACAATACCAGCCCAAAATATGACCTCACCTCTGTTGGCGTCTCAAACGATGAGGGCTGTTCTGCTGATCGATACCCAACCTTTACTCCAGCTATCTGGTCTGTCAAGGGTAGCACAGCATTCGTCAGTGAACAGAACTATTGAAAAATCTATCTTCATGTATTCTCCTGCCCATTTCAGTCTTTTCTGCTTATGAACAGACTTCAGAGGGGGCCTTGTAACAGGCTTAACATTCCTGGCTACCTGTTTCAAGAGGCGACACCTGGTAGTTTTCGATATGTCTTCCCTGCCACAAAATTTCAAGAATTCTCTACTTGTCAGGCGTGGGTTCCTCACAACTTCTCTTTACACACGTGACAAAGTACAATTTGAAGCAACCCTCAACTTATCCATACTTGACCTTGGCCAGACAGAAATAGGAAACTGCACAAATTTCTTCACTGTTCGGTGAACTCTTCCGAGTATTTTTGATATTTCTATGGTTGTTTTTTCTTTTCCAAGCTCTGACACAATGGTAGATTTCTCTTACGAGAGCTAAGATCACATTTCTGACCCATAATGATACTTAAATTGGGCACCTGCCTAATAAACTGGGACAGCAGAAATGTTGCTACTACAAGATAATGGCTGCCATTTGTCTTCGTCGGCACAGATCTGATTTATTTTAACAGAACGTGCACAAATAGATGTTACCAACAATCAGTGTAAAAACAACTGGTTCCAAATGAACATATTTATTTATTGAGAGAAGGTTGATTTGCCTAATAATGTGGGATGCAGAGAGAGAGAGAGAGAGAGAGAGAGAGAGAGAGAGAGAGAGAGAGAGAGAGAGTGTGTGTGTGTGTGTGTGTGTGTGTGTGTGTGTGTGTTTTCATATTATAAGTATTATTATTCGTTCATTTATTTGTTTATCTACAAAGCTTCATTCATTCCATTCTGTATGTTATAGTAAAGTTAAGAAATCCAAATGTTCAATTCTGTTCCACTTTATAACACCCATATAATATTATCATTATTATTTATTTATTTATCTAAAAAGCTTCGTCTACCCCATGCTGTATGTTATAGCAAAGTTAAGAAATCCAATTGTCCAATTCTATTTACTGTTGCTCAAATCTCAAAAAATTTCAGCTCATCATTTGTTTTGGTGCCCATTATCTTATCCAAATGTTCTGTTGTTTCCTCTACTGTAGCCCTAATTCTTCAAAATTTCACCTCTCTCTCTCTCTGTTTTGTTACCCACAATATTTTCACTCGCACATATGTTTGTATCCTTGCTTTTCCATGTTGATTGTTAATTAGTAACTTGTGCTATGTTTGTGGATATGGTACATCACTTTTAGCTAGGGAATAGGGCATCCATGGTGCTTCATCGTTCATGGTGTGCCCTTACAACCCACACCCACCCACATGTACTGGAAGTCATTTTTTCCTAGCTTATACCAGAAGTCTTTCTCCTAGCACTTTTAATGGTTATCTATACAGAATTCTCTGCCCACTTCCATCCCTATCTAGTGTCTATCTTCCAGTAAATGTAGCGATTGTTAAGCGAATAAAATGACAGTGTAAGTTGAAACCTATTTGTACTTTTACGATGTTTGCCAAACGTACAAGCAAGTTTTCTTTTCAGATACAAAATGCTATCCTCCATCCCTGTGTCTCCCTGGCCCACACCTTCCACACCCTCAGAGTTGGCACACTTAATATGGTCATATTGAAAGGTAAGTCTTGTGGGATTGTTGAGATGCTTGAACGGAGGCATGTAGACTTGTGCTGCATCCAAGAAGTAAGGTGGGAAGGAGGTTCTACTAGGTTCCTCACAGGCAAAAAGCATAGGTATAAGATTGTAGGGAAGTGGTTATACACCATTAGGTGTACTCCGCTTCCGTACATTAACTTCTTGAAGAAACAATGGAACGCAGATTCTGAACTATCAACACAACAATATTTATTACAATAAAATTCGGCAGCACTTCGCCCTTTGGTTACTGAGATGCCGTCAATGATGTTGAGTGGTTATTTGTCTAGCTCCAGAGTTGGAATGTTGGAGAGAGGTTGCTACGACGTCCAGGCCCTTCGTCGGCCAGCGAGAAAGAGTATGAATAGAGGAGCGAAAGCTTGGATATCGATGACTACGCATGCGCATGAGACTCTTCCTGTATTCCTACCGGAACTAGTCCCTGCGCATGCGTGGATAGAAACTCCGAAAATGTCGTCTGCTATAAAGGCGTCACTACAAGATTTTCTGAGTAGGGTCAGGGGTGTGACTATACTCCTTGCTGAGAAATGGGTTGATAAGGTAATCGAGGTAGTCAGAGTCTGTGATAGAATATTTAAGCTTAGAATAGTGTTGCAACATAGAACAGTGACCATTATCTCAGTCTATGCCCCTCAGCCAAGTTTACCTGATGAATAGAAAGATTGATTTTTATGACACCCTCTTGCAGACTACCTTGTCAACGAATGACAGGGACCCTCTCTTTCTGACAATTTTAATGGGTATGTTGGACAATATCTGGGTAGTTTCCATGGTGTGCATTGCAGCAACAGATTTGGTTCCCGTAATGCGGAGGGAACCAGGCTGCTGGAGTTGTAATGCAAATGATTTTATGGTCTGCAATACTAACTCCAGGTAACTTGCCAGTCATCTGTTCTTCTACTAGTCTGGTGGGCACACTAGTCAGATTGACTACATTCTTAACAGGAAATGGAAAAGATGGCTGCTTATAAATGCCAAAACATTCCCAGAAGAATGCACCCACAGCATAGGTTAGTTGTTAATGACTTTGGGATCAGGACTAAATGGCTGCCCAGAATGTGACCAGCATGGAAAAGAAAGGTCTGGAAGTTTAAGGAACCTCTAAATAGACAGAGATTTAGAGATGTGTTACTTGAAGCTTTTGACGGAAAAGAGGAGGATATACCATCATATAATGTGGAGGACAACTGGAGCTTCCGACAGGACAACCCGGTGAGGGCTAGAGAGTTAATCTAGATGAGATGCAGTTTTGTGCCAGGGAGAAGCAGCACTGATGTTATATTTCTGGTAAGGCAACTTCAAGAGAAATACCTGGCCAAAGATAAACATCTGTACTTGGCTTTTGCTGACAGGGAGAAAGCTTTCGACAGGATCCCCCCAATCCCTTATCTGGTGGTCAATGCAGAAACTAGGAATATACGAGTGATTAGTGAGAGCTGTACAAGCCATGTATAGGGATGCTGTCAGTAAGGTGAGGGTTGGCAACGAATATAGTGAAGAATTCAGGGTACAAGTAG
>NC_068997.1:31618304-31619892 GCF_001194135.2 Octopus bimaculoides
GGTGAGGGTTGGCAACGAATATAGTGAAGAATTCAGGGTACAAGTAGGGGTTCACCAAGGATCAGTCCTCAGACCTGTCTTGTTCATCATAGTCCTTCAGGCAACAACAGAGGAATTTAAGACAGGCTGCCCTTGGGAGCTCCTCTATACTAATGATCTTGTTCTTATAGTTGAATTGCTTTCAGAACTAGAGAAAAAGGCTCAGGTGTGGAAGCAAGGTCTAGAATAGAAGGGCTTCAGAGTTAACCTGGCAAAATCCAAAGCCTTAGTAAGTAGGAAAGCAGACAAATCGCATATCCCTCAAGGTAGATGGCCCTGCGCGATCTGTAGAAAAGGCATAGGTAGAAAGTCCATAAGATGTACCTGGTGTAAGCTATGGACACATAAAAGGTGCAGCAATATCAGAGGAAGGATTACAGGGAAAATAGCTTTTGTGTATGGGATGTGCACAGGTACAATTAACACTAAAAATGTACAGAAAATAGATTCCATCAACTGCCAGTGGGGAAAACTAGAAGTAGTCGATAGCTTCCATTATCTAGGAGACCAAGTCAGTAGTTGGGGTGGATGCTCTGAGAGTGTAGCTGCTAAAATAAAAATAGGCTGGGCAAAATTCAGAGATCCCCTACCTCTGCTGGTAACAGAGTGAAAGGTAGACTGTATGATGCCTGTGTACAAACAGCCGTACTACATGGCAGTGAAACATGGGCTGTGACATGCATAGGCTTGTAAGAAATGAAGCAAGTATGCTTCACTGGATGTGTAATGTCAGTGTGCATACACAACAGAGTGTAAGCGTCTTGAGAGAAAAGTTGGGCATAAGAGGCATACAATGTGGTGTGCAAGTAAGACAACTGTACTGGTATGATCATGTGATGCATATGGATGAGGACAGCTATGTGAAGAAGTGTCACATTCTGATGGTGGAGGGAACTTGTGGAAGAGGTAGAGCCAAGATGACACGGGATGGGATGGTGAAGCACAATCTTCAAATGCTGACAAGTTACCAAGATCTTTGATGATATCTTGTGCTTGAGAAAACTATCAAACCAAGTGAAACCATAGTTGTGGCTGATGCCAGTATCCCATAACTGGCATGTTGAAAGCACCCTTCAAACGTTGAGCGATATACTGTGCTTGTAAAAGAGCTGTCAAGCCAAGTGAAATCATAGTTGTGGCCAATACGAGTGCCATCTGACTAGCACCTGTGCCGGTGGCATTTAAAAAGCACCATTCTAGTATTGGGTCTCATGGAGGCAGTGACAGGTGACTGAGACCTATTGTCCTTGTGTAGACCTGTCAAGGTCAAGTGACACCATAGTCGTGGCCAATAGGTATTGTGCCAGTGGCACATAAAAACTCCCACTACACTCTTGAAGTGGTTGGCATTAGGAAGGGCATCCAGTTACAGAAACCTTGCTAAATCAGATCAGAACCTGGTACAGCTGCCTGGCTTACCAGGTTTCAGTTAAACCTTCCAACACATGCCAGCATGGAAAACAGTTGTTAAATGATGATGATGATGATGATGATTATATATATATATATATATATATATCTATATATATCTATATATATCTATATATAT
>NC_068997.1:31620067-31621448 GCF_001194135.2 Octopus bimaculoides
GAGAGAGAGAGAAAGAGAGAGAGAGAGAAAGAGAGAGAGAGAGAGAGAAAGAGAAAGAGAGAGAATAAAAAGTTTTGAATGGTACAACAATGGACTATATACCTGTTGTAATTTAGTCATTCATAGTCTGATATGATATTTCAAAATAAAATTCCATTTTCAGATATTCTTAGATGGAGACACTGCTATAATCGGTTTTCCAACAGCTTTTCTTCTTTATTATTCTTTTTTTTTTTAAGTGTCTCAGCAGTGGTCTCACGAAGCTCCTTCCGGAATTCTTCATGAGAAGTGTGTGAGGTCCACCATATCTCAATCTCGAGTGTGCTAGTACATACGTAGTGCAGCTTCTAAGTTATGTACTATATGTACAGCTTCCTTTTTTTCTCTTCTCTTCTTTCTTTTTTCTTTGTTATAAACTACAGATGAACATATCAAAAATGAACCTACACTCATCCAGATGTAGCTAAATTATATATTGATTACCAATCTCCAGCCTGTTGTTAATTTGGGGCCCTAGTCTGCGTATGAGTATAGCTTCTTTAATTCTTAAATTACCCAAATTTCTTTCATTGGCCTCAATTGTGACTTATGCTTTTGTCGGTGTTCCAGCATCTGTCTTGATGTTTTCTGAAGGAAGAGGTTCTCGTGTTCAGATGTTCTTTGATGCGGACGTGCAACGGTCTTGTTGTGCTACCCACATAGAACTTGTTGCTGCATAAATCTGTGTCACGGATGGGACAGTTTGTTAATGTGCATTGATTGGTGTCCCTTATTCGTATCTTTGCGAGGTATCCTCTCAGAGGGGCTGGAGTGGGCTAGTTGTATGTCTAGCCTTTCTCTTCTTATGGCTCCTCAGATGGATGTAGCTATCCTCTCACTAAAATGGGATATTTTAAGGAAGCATGTGCTGCTGGGTTTTCTATGTGGTTGGCGTGTTGATTGTCTTGGGTACTTAAGCTGATTTACAATGGATCTAGGGTCCCCGTTGGTTTTCAATATATCTAGGAAGCGTGTCGTGTGGGTCATCTTGTCCTCCGTTCTGCTGCACTTGCCTTGGATAAGTGCAAGTTCATTTCTGGCGTATCCTATTTTGGCACCGAGTGGAAGTTCTGAATTGTATTGGACAAACATATCTCTACTGGCTGCTTTCCTGTAGAACTCGGTGTGGATCTCCCCTTCTTCCGTTATATTCAGTTTAAAGTCAAGTAGTGATAGCGATCCAGTGATGTCGAGATGTTCTATAGCTACATCTGGATGAGTGTAGGTTCATTTTTAATAATATGCTCATCTGTAGTTTATAACAAAAAAAAAGGAAACTGCGCATATAATGCATAACTTAGAAATAGCGCTGCAGATGTACCAGCACACACAAGATTGAGAC
>NC_068997.1:31621920-31629820 GCF_001194135.2 Octopus bimaculoides
TATATATATATATATATATATATATATATCCAAGAACGTTAGAGGTTATAAATCCAACCCACTAAGGGATAATATCTATCCAATATACTGCTGGAAGAATACCCAATTATTATTACACTAGTGTTTTTTCATTGCATGACAATTACATTACCAAGTGCAATAAATGGGAGAGGATAAGAAGTTATTTTACCATTAATTTATATAGCAATAAGAAAATGGAGGGGATTAATAAGTGGTTTTCATCAACTTATAGACATTATGTCAATTTACTTGTTTATTTACTAAAAGGACAATTATAACAATATACAAACACATATGACATATCATGTCTTATATCAGTAATTATAAAAATATAACATACAGCAATAGAAATTGGGATAATATCTTACAGCTGTTTCAGTCCAGGGGTAACATACCTCATTCTACTTATATCACTCCAGTAGACTGATGTAATCAGTAGATGAAATAGAGGTACATGGATGTTTCTCTAGGCCTCCACAGAGATTTTATAAAGTACATAAGGTTAAGTTATAAATATAAAAATATAAAAACTCACATATATATGCATACTTTTACATATACACAGATATACATAAATATACATAAATACATATATGTATATTTAAATGTACATACATAAATGTCTATATATGCACACAAATGAATCAATTATTATTATTATTATTAGATGCATTACATTATACATATAAGATAAAATGTAAACAGAGGTATGAGAAAGTTATAAGGAAGTTATAAGAGGAGTAATATTGTAATTTATAAAAACAATATATCTTAAAATTTTTTTTATCTAAGAACGAAACTGTGTATACATGAGGAGGATACACATATACACACATATGCATTAATTCGTATCATTATAATTCTAACAATAATATCCAAACTTATATATTTTTACATAGAAACCTGTGAGAGGTTTATTACTCCGTTATTGTTTTGTTTATGGAGTAGTTGAAATCCTGCTGATAGTGGGGAGGGGTTATTTTTGTTGTTTAGTCCGTTAATCCAATTGGTCATCTATTGTTTTAAAATGTCTTGACTTTATGGTTGGACAACCAATAACCGATAAAATAAATTAGACAAATATATACATACATATATATATATATATATATATATATATATATATATATGTGTGTGTGTGTATCTATACACACATATGTATATATATATGTATACATACATACATATACATATACATACATACATACACACACATATATCCACATACATATATATACCTATATATAGATGGAGTGTATATAAATAACACAAAAACAAAATCAATTATTGTAAAATTTATAGGTGAATATAAATATCCATATATGCATATATATATACACGCACAGTCATACCCATATGTATGTATATATCAGAATTAAAGGCTAAAGAGATATACTAAGGGTATATAATTTTAATATAATACATATGAGAGATAAGTTATTACAAATCTATTTAACACCTATACAACATTACAAGGATATTATTTAACATAACCCCCGTAATGTTTTAGAAGAGAAAGTTTATTTTTATCCCCATAGCATTTTCACTGATCAGAGCTGTTCACTGATTGTCTTAGAGAAATATTACCATGCTGGGAGATAGGTGAAGGTTGTTAACTGGAAGAGCATCCTGGCAAAGAAAACTTTGCCTTAATGTTGTTTCATCTGACCCATTTATGCACAGAAACAAACTTCACAACAATGATCTCTCTCTCTCTCTCTCACACACACACACACACACACACACACACACACACACACACACACACACACACACACACACACACACACACACACACACATTTAACTGATTAATATTGCTTTTGGCCTTCTGTTTACTCTGACATTCAAACTTGTTGAGAATAACAATTAGGATCCAGCAAGAATTGACATGTTCTCTGATATTAATGGGTTGATATCAATATTTATCTCCCCCTGTTTACTAACCAACCAACAAGGCAGGCAGGTAGGTAGGCAATCAGGCAGGTTGGGCATAGAAGAATTTTGATCCACTGAAATAAGTAAACCCAAAATAACTAAACAATATTAGCAAAACTTACCAAAATCACTATCAGGCATGTTCTGAAGAGAAAGGATGCATTCAATTGTATCATTAAGTTGAAGTTGGTCTGAATAATTGTAAAGCAGCGTACTTTTACCAATTTCCATGTTCCTCAAGAAGCGTTCACTGAGCTCATCCACCCAACTGAAAATGGATAAATGATTGAAGGTTTCTAGAATATTTTGCCATTATTTATACCCAGCCATGCAACCATATTAAAAGAGCTGGAAATATTGGACGATGCTGGATGCAGGTGTGGCTATGTGGTTAAGAAACTTGGGTTCATCTTAAGCAAGTGTCTTTTATTATAGCCCTAAGCTGACCAAAGCCTTGTGACTGGATTTTGAAGATAGAAAAGTAAAAAAGCCCATTGTGTATATGTGCATGTGTATGCATGCGTGTGCATATGTACATGCGTATGCGTGTGTGTGCACACGCGTGCGAGCATGTCTGTGTGTACACCATGTCAACATCATGTAATGGTTAAGCAAGCATCAATGTCATACAGGTGATGTCATTCATTTCCAGTTCTCCATGGAAAACATGGCTGAAATTTTAGCTTGCTTGGAAACAGATAAGGGTTAGCAACAGGGAGAACATCCAGCCAGAGAAAATCTGCCTCAACAAATTTTGTCTGACTCATGCAAGCGTGGAAAAGTGAACCTTATAAGGTGGTGGTGATGATGATGGTGTGATCATGGCTAGAATGATTTTCAATATAGACCAGCTCCATCAGGACTGACTTTGGGGCTAAACAACATTCACCATTCCTTACAAAACGGTTCCTTTATATTTTCTTTATTCCATTGTATATTCTAATACTAATGAATCAGTCCCATTGCACACACGTCACCTTATGCCTAGAAATCACTAGTTAATCTTTCATGTCTTAATACTAAATCAACATCAAAACTAACATTTATACAATGTCAGTGAGGGAATTTTGGTGTTGTTACTCAATATACTGAGAGTGGTAAGCCAGTCTTATGTCGTCCTCATGCATCATACGCCTGCAGTGCATTGATAATACAAAAGTCTTCCTGATTAAGTGCAAGTTCTCCAGCTGCTTTGCCACTCTTGATATTGTCCATCCATTGCATTGTTTGCCTGCCTCTTGATCTACTGTCCTCTACTCTCCCTTCCATGATACTGTTTTCAAAACCTCTGCTTCTTCGAATATAACCATAAAAGATGAGCTTTTGTTTTATCACAATGTTCAGGAGTTGTCATCTTTCTCCTACTTCTAACACCCATTCATTTTTCCAATTGTACTTTTAAGAGTCTCATAACATTTTCTTATACTCTCACATTTCAAATGCATTGATTATATTCTCCTCAAATTTGTTCACTGTCCATACGTCTCAACCACAAGCACGAGCTTTGTTTAACTTAGATGGGACACTTTTTCTGCTCCGAATATTATCAAAATTTCTATGAGAGTTCTTGCCATGGTTAGCCATGTCTTAATTTCTTTCTTACAGATTTGGGCTCCAAGGTACTTGTTACAATCAACCTGATCAAGCCTCTCACTTCCTAGTTTGATGCTAATAGTTACTTCCTTTTTTCCTACAGCCATGACTTTTGTTTTCTTATGATTGAGATAAAGACCATGAACATTTGCTGCCTTCTTGACTGTTTATCATTTGTTGCAGATCTGCTTCAGTCTTGGCAAGAAGAACAGTAAAGTCTGCATAACCTAAATTAGAAACATTGGTTTCAAATTTTGGCACAGGGCCAGTAGTTTAGGGGACGGGAAAGTCGATTACATTGACCCCCCCCCCCCTATAATGAAACTCAAAAGGATGAAAGACAGTATTAACCCTGAAAGGAGGAAAGGCAAAGTCGTTTTTGAAATAGCACTAAGTATTTTGCCTGGTAAGCTGACAGTTCTTCCAGCTGGTTACCTGAAAATTATGAATCAATATGTGAAAATAATGGGTGAAGAAATAATTTTGGTTTCAAATTTTGGCACAACGTCAGCAATTTCAAGAGAGGAGGTAAGTTGATTACATTGATCCCAGTGTTCAACTGGTCCTTATTTTATCAGCCCCAAAAGGATCAAAAGCAAAGTTGAACTTGACAGAATTTGAACTCAGAATTTAAAAAACAGGTGAACAGCTACTAAGCAGCTTACCTGATGTACAAACTATTCTGCCAAGTCACTGCCTTGCCCTAAATTAGAAACATTGCAAGCCATGTATTCTGATGCCATCTTCTTCCTGTATTGCTTCTCATATTATCCTCTCAGTGTAGATGTTGAACAAGCACAAAGAAAGAATACAGCCCTGATGAACACCTTTCTCACTTTTGAACTGTTCAATGCCCACATTATTTGCTTAAATGCAGGACTCTTGCTGAATGTAAAGCTACTTGATGAACTGAATGAGGCGTTTTGGAATGTTAAGATTAGACATGATGCACCACATGTGGCTATAGTTTGCTCAATGAAAGGGCTTCCTGTAGTCAATGCAGCAAAGGAAAGTTGTAAGGTTGTGTGCTTGTTTTCTTTTTTTTTTTTATTATGTATCAAAGTCATTACCATCTTAAGAAGAGGGGATTACATGTTTTAAGTCTTGAGTGTTAATATAAAGGGCAGCATTGACCCTTAAATGTAAGTGGAGATAGCTATGGCTAGAAACATCACTGCTACAGCTCCATTCAAGCAGAGCTGATTATGGACACTCAATAGCAAACTACTATCACCATAGCTGCAGCTGCAGCACAACCACTTCCTCAGCTACCACCACCATCATCATCAACATTATCATCATCCCTACCATTATCATCATAATTACCATCAACTTGTTAATTCATTAGTCACAAAAATTTGTGGCTATAATGAAAATATTTAATTAATGCTAAATTAAGACTAATTCTTCTCTCCTTGAAGAAATTTTAATTAAATAACATCATCAATACTCTGGTACTATTTCCTTGAGAAGAAGCTTCTATGTGGCCTTGTGCCTTGCTAGAAATGACAGCAAATTTCTCTAAAACCATACCCTATTACCTTAAAAAATGCCACAATGGATAAATTAGTCTTGTATGCTGTGGCAAAACAAAGATGGAGATGGCTTTGGTTTGAACATCTTTGACCAAAAATTTGCTAGATCCAAGTCAGCTAACAGGAAAACAATAACTATTGCCCTTACACTATACAGGCATTCCTCAATGCAGTTTCATCTTTCAAGTTGGACATTATTCACTAAATATTAAAATTCCTGAAAACATGTTCAAGAAAATAGAAGGTAGACCAAAAGTCACATACAATATAAGTTCAAAATGCTTTAAGTTGTCAAAGACATGCTTCAATTTTTCTAAAATTGAATAAAATAAATAAAATAATGATGAATATATATGTACTTGTCCATAATGAACAAAATTAATAATAATAATAATAATAATATTAATAATAATAAAATTAAAAACAGAAACAATTCCTATCATAGTAGGTGCCTTAGGTATAATAAAAAATATTCAGACAAATACATAACAAAACACCAGGACTTACAAATATATATAACATACAGAAAATTGCACTACTGGGCACTGCACACATCCTATGAAAAACACTTTCAATACAGTAACCATAAGAGCATCACATCAAACCACAGCACATACCCAAGGCACACAGAGCTGCGCTCGGTAGTGAAGTGAAAGCACGTTATAAAAATAAAACTACTGAACAATAATAATAATAATATTTTCTACTAAAGGCACAAGGCCTGAAATTTGTGGAGATGGGCTAAATTAATTATATTGACTCCAGTGTTCAACTGGTACTTATTTTATCAGCCCCGAAAGGATGAAAGGCAAAGTCAACCATAGCGGAATTTGAACTCAGAACCTAAAGATGGGCAAAATGCCGCTAAGCATTTTGCCCTGTGTGTTAATGATTCTGCCAGCTCACCACCTTAATAATAATAACCACAACAACAACGACAACATAAACAAAATGTTAAATGCCTGGTGTGTGACTTTTGGCTCACCTTTTATATTCTTCACCTATAAACAGGTAAAACCTAATTAGAACTCTTGTTATGTTACAAAATTGGAAATTTTCCATCTACTTACATTTGATTGAACTCTCTCTTATCAATATTGGTTTTGTTCTTCTATTTAGTCTAATGCTCCAACTGTTGTTGACCATAGCAATCGTGGTCCAACAATTTTTGATGACCATCACATTAAATATGTGGGTAACATCTCTGAATAATTAACTTCAGTGATTTTTTTTCTTACATTCAAACTTTTGCTTGTCCTGTATATTATATGTGACACACAGGACATATTTCTCCAGTCTATGTATCATATAAGATACACAAACCCAGTTTTTTTCAATCACCAGAGTAACTTGGGACTTATGAAAAGAAAACTTTATATTACACAGAATGTATGAAACCAGAGCTAACTGAAAACAAGCATGGGTATTTAGGACAAACTTATGAAAACGCCTTAGTCAGGCAAGGGGTCAATATGCTAATTTTTCATATTTGCTTGTATACAATATTATACTTAGTGATTATTTCATTACTACTTCAACTAATTCAGTTTGTATTGGGAATTTTGTTTTCCTGAGGAGATTCAATAAGAACAAAACATGACAGAGTTGTTTCTCATGTTTTCTAAAATGACTTTTACATTTGGTATTGAGCTAATGTTATGATTTCTTCAAGGTATAATTATGTCTAATTAAATATTTTAATGCTATTATGATATTATAATGCTATAATGATATTTTAATTAGATATTTTACAATGTGTAGCATAGTTTTAGAATAAGTACATGGTAATCTTGCATGTCCAAAGAGGTGACTAAAAAGATAATGACAGTAAAGTCATTCAGCTGTCAAATTGCTTCACAAAACTCATTCCACTTTTGCCAACACGTAAAAGCAGATAGATATGATGATGATCATATTGATAGCAAGTACATTAACTATGTTTACAATAACTCCATCAGGAATAAACTGATAGCTTTCAACCACAGCAGAGAATATTCCATGTACTTACTTTTGATTTAAGTCTAACTTATCAATATTGGTTTTGTTCTTCTGTTTATTCTGCCACTCAAACTGTTGTTGACCAAAACAATGAGGGTCCACCAGAAACAGATAGTTGTTCTGGCATGACCACAGAATAGCTGCATTCTCTAAATTGTGAACATTCAAATCTAAAATGAGAAATAAAAGTTAGAGAATATTGATTGATTTATTGAAAAGGAAAGGAAAACACATATTCCAAGAATTTCTTCTGGGCTGGAATGATTTTCCAGGTTTAAGAAATACCTAATTTTCTAAAATATTTAATCTATAATACTTCATGTTATGTTATTCTGATCATTTCTAAAAAGAATGAAATAGTGCTATACATGATTATCATAAACTAGAAAATGTAAGAACTCATAACAAGTAAAACAAATTAGATATGTATATTCTATGCATCATCTTCTTTATTCCTTAATTCCAAATTCAAACTTTTAATCCCACCAAATATTATGAAGGAATGATTGTCAGCCTTCTACTATCTGCTAGGTGATTCCATGTACTGAAACAGAGAAACACAAATAATAAGCTAACAAAAAAATATATATATAATAAGAATTTCTAACATTCTTATAGATTCATGTCCAGAGATTATAGGGGCAAAGTAAATGGATGTTGGGATGTTTATTCGTTTTTAAATAATTAATAGTGTAGAAGAAATAAAATAGTTCTGTTGACAATTGCTGACATCTACTCTGTACAACAAATAAGGATTTATCTCAAAATTTATAACTTTGTGCCTATTCTCAACAAAAAGCAACAAACTACAGGTCT
>NC_068997.1:31630293-31636849 GCF_001194135.2 Octopus bimaculoides
AAATATAATGGAACTTTTTTTAAATATTGAATGTTTATTAGGGTCTGGTAGAGTAAAATAAGAATCAAAGGGGTCCATAGGCAAAAAATGATTGAGAACCACTCATGTAGAATATAATTGTATTTATTCAGCTGATGTTCACTGCTGTTATTTTATGTTTCTTATAATAAATCAACATGGTGTGTGATTAATTGCAGTGGTGAAGCTTAAAGAAATGGCATAAAGCATTTGCCACACACACACACACAATGTATATATATATATATATATATATATATATATATATTTGTATCTGAGGAACTAGCTGTTTTTTCAGTCATGCTGTATTCAAGTGTGTTCGAGCTTAAACATATTTTATAAATGGTTTTATATTTCCTCATCAGTCCTACAATTTACATATAACATTTCCAGACCTTCATGCTTCATCACTTGAATGAAGTGGTTGGTAAAATAGCAGAAGCTTGTTCAAGAGAATGCACCATGAGCTTGAACTCAAAAGCACTCTGTAGCATCTTAATCACACAGACATGCATGTTGCCACAATGAATATGAGCACCAAGCTGACTAACAGGATTGAAAGCACATAGCTCTTGCATACCTGTCAACCATGTTACACTAGAAATCACCTGATAGTTCAAATAATTATAAGCTTATCAAATAATAACTCTTCTCAGAGTTTGAGACATTTATAAGAATTCTTCAGACTAGATTAGAATTTGAAAACACAAAGTAGACTGGATGAAAATATAAGTAAGAAACTGAATGAAAGAAGAAAGATGAAGTGAAGAAGTGAATGGAACAAAGAATACATTCACAAAACCACCTTTAGAAATCATTTCTAAAAGCACTTTAGAATTAACATTACCAAAGTTGCTTATTAAATGGTGCTCAACTGAGTAATACAGAATGTAAAATATAGTAACAATGTGTGTGTTTCAGTACATATTTATATACATGCTTATATATGTATATGTATGTGTAATAGGTTGTATGAATGTGTGCGTGTGATTGGGTGAGAGAGAGAGAGTGGGGAGGAAATGTGTGTGAGAAACTCTTTGTGGGTGTAAGTGTACGTATATGAAAGTATATATGTGTGTGTGCATGCATGTTTGCAGGTATGTATCTGTGTAGTAGGCTATGTGTGTGCATGTGTTTGGGATAGCATGTATGTAAAAATGAACGGCTATGCTTGTGTGTGAAAGTGTGTGTATATACATATGCATAAGTATGCATATATATGCTTATATGCATTTGTGCTTGTAGATGCTTGTATGTATGTCTGTCTATGTACTTCTGTGTGTGAATTTAAGTATGTATGTGTGCACATGAGTATATCTGTATGCAAATATGTGCATACTTGTACATGTATGTGTATCTGTACATTTCTGTTAATGTATGCATATGTGAATGTATCATGTGCATGTGTGTGTGTTTGCATGTGTGTGTATGTGTGCACATGCGTGCATGTTTGTGTGTGTGTGTATATATATTTAAGTATGTGTGCATATGTTGAAATGTATGTTTAATAATATATATTCCAAAATAAAGAGAAATTTAATCTTACCCATCTTAAGCCATTCATTAAGTTGCTGTTCTCCTGCTAAAACCTTAATCAAAGAATATAAATAACGATGGTAACCAGTCAGGCTACATGAAGATGGCCAGGGTTTCAAATCTTGAACTGGGCTGCATTGTTTTTGGAGTGATAGAAACGTTGCCATGTCTGTGGCGATGCCATTCTCTGAAATATTCCATAGAATGTAACAAAAAACTTATATCAAAACCTGCAATAACTAGTAGAAATAGTTATTGCAGATTAGCTATTATGGAACTGTGGATCTTGAAGCAGATAAGGCTATAAACAGTAGTGTGTAAATATTGGGTTAAAAACCCATTTGGATTGAAAAAGTTGAAGGCTGTCTGTGGAACTGGAACCCATATCACATGTAACCACGACAGGTGTTCTACCATTTCACCAAAGCAATCTTTGATTTATTGATTCAAGTTTACTGATTTTTGAAACTTTATTCTTACCAGAAAGAACTGTATGTCAATGATATCACAAGAGTTTATACACTTGGAGAGAACAAGAAATAATTTTTGTTTGGAATGGTAGATAAAGCATGTAACAACTGAGTTAAAAAACCTACTGGAGACAAAGGCTCAAAGACTGCTAGCCTTATGGTAGAATGCCTGTTATGTTTACAGGAGATGTGGGTTCAAGTCTCAATGGCAGCCTCTAACTTTTTAACCCAATATCTACAAGCTGTCATTTATAGCCTTATCTGCTTTGAGATCCACAGTTCCAAAAAAAGATATATATACAAACACAGTGATAGACAGACAGACAGATAGATAGACAGATAGATGTGTTGTGAGGGAGAATGAGAGAGAGAGAGAGAGAGAGAGAGAGAGAGAGAGAGAGAAAGAGAGAGAGAGATAATAAAACAAGTAAAAATATGCATAAAGAATCATAGAAAATACCTAATTGTCCAAATTCTTGCTTTTGTTTATTTTGCATATCCCCTGTCTGTTGTAATTGATGCTGATGATGCTGTGACTGCTGGTTCATATCCACATATGCATTTCTCATTCTATTACCAAACACTTCCGATGGAATTGATTTTTCATTAGGAATATCAGGTTCTGATAATGTCACAGTTTCTTCATTTATTCTCTTGGAATTTATATTCTCATCACTAAATTTTTCATCTTGATCTTCCTCTTCTATTTCATCCTCTTCCTCTTCTGGAATGGTGTACTAAAGTAATAAAAGTTGGCTGAATTTTATACAAATATTAGTTAATATATAGTTATATTAGCTGTTTGTAGGCTAGCAAGTACCTACAAACAATCAACTATTTCATATACGGTGCTGGTGAAGAGCAGTTATTTTTCTAGTTTACTGTGCTATCTGTCAATGTATCCTACCTATTTGTTTCTTACATATTTATTTAGTTATTTATTTTTCAATATCTTTATCCATTTGTCTATGTCTACCTATCTTGTATACTTCTATTTTTTTGTTTTTCTTCTGACTCATCTATCCTTCTAGGTGGCTATCTACATACTTTATGTATGTACTTGAAACAACAGAATCTGCAATTTTCATCCTGGAAAATATCACTTTATGGACATATTGTGTTAATAAATACAATGTATGTCAGAGCTAGAATGAAATTGCCCCAGAATTTATGTCGCATTGACAGAGTTTTTACTATAGAGCTACTTTCATTGCATAATTTGAATTTATGTTGCTTATGCAACACTGTGGCAAACCAGTGAATAATTTATACACAATCTGTATATATTTCAGACAGGCAGATTTGATTTGGTTTCAAAAGTGACATGAGTACAAAACATTTTGAAGGTGCAACACTAGAGAAATACAAACTGTTACTCTCACAATCACTTCTGGAGTGGTTTCATTTCACCTAGCCCTGAAGAATATCATGTTAAAATATATCATCATCAACATTCAATATCTGTCTTCCATGCTGGCATTGGTTGGACGGTTTGGCAGGAGTTAGCAGACCAGAAGATTGCATGTGACTTTACTGTCTATTTTGGCATGGTTTTTATGGTTGAATGCCCTTCCTAATACTAACCACTTTATAGAGTGGACAACATGTTTTTAAAAGGATTCTTCCAGGAGGAAAACCATAGCTTCTTGTGTTTCAAATATGCATATATACTAAGTATGTTGTATAGATTGATTTTTTTTACTATAGACTTACTTCCATTGTATAATTCAGATTTAAGCAATATAACTTTAGTTTGTGCATATGAATGTGTGTATAAATGTGAATATACATATGATGTATAATTGTTAGACTTACAGGTATTGTGCCAACTGGAATTTCATGCTTCAATTTCATTTCATTTTTCTCATTATATGTTTGACTATTTTCAGACTCAACTGACCATTCAACGGTGTAGCCTGTTTTAGAAAAATTGAGTTATTGTTTAAAGTCAGCAAAAACTCTAATTATTATTGTTATTGTTGCTGATATCATCATCATCATTGGTCCTCAATCTGCATGCATATGTATTTATTTTGCTCTGCAGCTAAATCATATTTACAGCATTAACATATGAACTTTTTTCTGGAGTGTTAGCTAAAAAGGATTATAATACTCCGAAGAAAACCCGCTCTCAATACCTGGGAGTAGACATTTAAAAATATTTGTTTTTATTGACTTTTCCTTATTTATTTACGTGCACAACAACTTCATTCTACCAAACAGAGTCTGAACTCAGAATGTAATGGCACACAAATAAATATAGCAGGGCATTTAATCCCTCACTGCACTGTTGCAGTCACTTGTGACTCTTCAAAGATAATAATAATCCTTTCTACTAAAGGCACAAGGCCTGAAATTTGTGAGGAGGAGACTATCAATTTCATTGACCCCAGTGTTTCACAAGTACTTATTTTACTGACCCCGAATGGATGAAAGGCAAAGTCAACTTCAGCAGAATTTGAACTCAAAACATAGCAGCAGACAAAATACCCCTAAGCATTTTGCCTGGCATGCTAATGATTCTGCTAGCTTGCTGCCTTAATAATAATAATAATGATAATAATAATAATAATAACAATAATAGCATCGTCAACAATAATAATAATAGTTACTACAGACCTTTGCAATGATCAATTTTATCATAAAAGAGATGGATTCCACTGTTAACTAGCAAGTTTTTCCATATTAATGTCAGTGCAAGTTGGCGTAAACGATGATGAAGTGGTCCTAAGTAACTTGTAAGACCAGCTGCTATTGCAGTTATTCCTGTAATCCCTTCAACTCGGTGCTCAAATACATTGATGGCATTTTCCAGCTTGTTTTTCTCATCCTTCAGAATCTAGGGAATATATCAAGGTTAAGATTAATTCTATTTCAGAATATACTTTTAGCTTGGCTCTAGAACTATCTGTGGGGTTATAACCCTTAGAGAAAAACATGCGAATTATGACAACTGAAAGATTATGATTTCAGCTTAATAGAGTCATATTCAGTTTTTGTACAGCTAGAACTATATAAGCTCACATAGTTTGAGTATATATTATAGTTTAGAGATGTCATTTACATGATAAACAATAAGGGAAATGTTTGTTAACATTTCTAATGCATAAAACATAAAAAATCTGAAGTAGCATAAAATATGCAGTAAAAAAAACAAAAAACACTGGTTAATTAATTACAAATTTTTCTCTTCTTTTATTATGCAGGAAACAACTCTAGATGGTGTATAAATCATGAGTAGCAAATGTAATGAATTCTAAATTAGAAATACCATCAGACAAGTAACCATAAACAAAAACTCTTTGCTAATGCTCCTTCTGCCAAAAAAAAAAAAAAAAAAAAAAAAAAAAAAACACAGCTGGAAATGTCATACCCAAGATAGTCAAGTTTCCATTGAAGCTACAGAATGAAACATTGGGAACTCAAGAATAAAGGAAGCCATCTTAATTAGCAAGACCAACCCACAAATCAACAACAGAACCAAAGTGCATGTAACAGATTGACTACTATAACAATACAAAGTAACTCCTCAAATATGCACACTATAAAACAGAAAAGTCAGCTCACAATACCATTTTCCCAAGGATTTGCTGATGATGGGGACCCAATGCTGAAAAATTGATATACAAGGTAAAAATACAAACCATTGAGCTGTATTATGTCTTACAACTTGCATTGTTTTGGCTTTATAAAAACATATACAGGCATTTATATGAAACAATGCTCTATGCAATCTATGCAACTCTAGGCATACTTCTACTTTATTTGGGTCTCATTAAGTATTACATAAATTCAGTATAAATTGTTAAATTGTAGTAAATGAATCATCACTACATAAGAATACAGAAGTACACATTTGTCAATGTATAAAACTAGAATTTGGTAAAAATGAAGTAATTTTGAGAAGCCATTTACACAATAAACAGTAGGTAAGTAGCTGTCAGCATATTTAATGGATAAGCCATAAAGATATCAATAAAATATATGGTTCATTAAAACAACAAAAACTATATGGTAGAAAGACTAGAAATATATTTATATAATCTTTACTCTTTTACTAGTTTCAGTCATTTGACTGCGGCCATGCTGCAGCACCGCATTTAGTCGAGCAAATCGACCCCAGGACTTATTCTTTGTAAGCCTAGTACTTATTCTATCAGTCTCAGCATCGGTTGTCAAGCGATGGTGGGGAGACAAACACAGACACACAAACATACATACACATATATATATATATATATATATATACATATATACGACATGCTTTTTCCGGTTTCTGTCTACCAAATCCACTCACAAGGCTTTGGTCGGCCAGAGGCGATAGTAAAAGACACTTGCCCAAAGTGCCACACAATGGGACTGAACCCGGAACCATGTGGTTGGTAAGCAAGCTACTTACCACACAGCCACTCCTGCGCCTATATATATAAAATGTGTTATATTATGTTAAATGTAGAGATGTGTTTGTGTGTGCATGTGTGTCTATGATTACACATGCATTATATATATATATATATATATATATATATATA
>NC_068997.1:31637246-31637788 GCF_001194135.2 Octopus bimaculoides
ATATATATATATATATATATATATATATATATATATATATAGTATATAAGTATGTGCATACATATATATATGTATGCATATACATGCATACATACTTACATATACATATATGTGTGTGTGTACGTGTATACATGTCCATATATATATGCATGTATCAGGCATGGCTCTGTGGTAAGAAGTTTGTTTCCTAACGACATGGTTCCAGTTGCAGTCCCACTGCATCGCCCCTTGAATAGGTGTCTTCCACTATAGCCTCAAGCTGATTAAAGTCTTGTGAGTGAAACTAGTAGACAGAAACTGAAAGAAACCTACCTTTTATATATCATCATCATCATCATCGTCGTTTAACGTCCGCTTTCCATGCTAGCATGGGTTGGACGATTTGACTGAGGACTGGTGAAACCAGATGGCAACACCAGGCTCCAATCTAATTTGGCAGAGTTTCTACAGCTGGATGCCTTTCCTAATGCCAACCACTCAGAGAGTGTAGTGGGTGCTTTTACATGTCACCCGCACGAAAACGGCCACGCTCGAAATGGTGT
>NC_068997.1:31639690-31670942 GCF_001194135.2 Octopus bimaculoides
GGCCGGGGGCTTTCCCGGTCTTCATACTCTTAATTGCTTTATCTACCCGGTACTATCAACTCGGATAGCTGGTCCCTCTATTGGGTCGACATACGGCAGGCTCTCTTCCTCCCATTCATTCTCTTTATTAAGCAATCTATCGTAGTGGCATCTCCAAACCTCTTTCTTTGCATCCTCATTTAGTGCAAGCGTACCATCATCCATGCGAACACATTTCTCTCCTACAACATCACTATTCTCTCTCCTACACTGTCTTGCACATATATATATATATATATATATATATATATATATATATATTTCGTATGTGTATTTCGTGTATATATATATATTCACACACACACACGTATGTATGTATGTATGTATGTATGTGTGTGTGTGTGTGTGTGTGTGTGTGTGTATATTTGTGTGTTTGGCCCCTACCACTGCTTGACAACTGCTGCTATTGTATTTGTATCTCCATAACTTAGTGCTTCAGCAAAAGAAACTGGCAGAATAAGTACCAGGTTTTAAAAATGTTCTGGGGTCGATTTGTATGGCTATGACCTGATGGTTGTAAAAGGTTAAAAAATACACATATATAGAAACCAACATCTACTACAAACCAATGACCTCCAAGCAGTTTCTACTATTTCCTTCATACCGCACAAATCAAACCGAATTTTCCATTTAACCTAGCTAGGAGAATCTGAACAATTGTTTCTAATTTGGATATTCAGGATAAAAGACTCCTTGAATTAAAACAGGCATTACTTGAAAGAAAGTTCTCATCAAATCTAATAGAGAATGGAATAGAATGTGCCAAAGCAATAGACATTGAAAAATTAGGAAAAGTCAAAACCAGTTTAGACACCTCAAAAACTCTTATCTCTAATTGCAGCACATACAGTAAGTAACTGTAGAATATGTGGTGATGGGAAAGAAACAAGTCATATTGTCTTTGGCTGCCCAGTCTTGACCAAGAAGGAACATATCCACAGACATGACAGTGTTTGGACTTATATACTCTGGAAGTTGTGCCAGCATCATTGAATAACAGCAGAAAAAAGATGGTATAACTTGAGAAGGGTCTCAGAAAATGGCATGGCAACCATACTCTGGGATATTCCAAAACACATAGATAGGGAGATCAAAGCTAACTGATTAGATATTGTCTTAGAGACGAAGAAAAATATTAACTCCTAATTGACATATCTGTCCCAATAGATGACATTTTATTTCTAAAAGAAATGAAAAAGCTACCAAAATACAAAGATCTGGAAATAGAGACAACCCAAATGTGGGACTTGAAAACAGAAGCAGTCCTTATAACAACATGCAGACAAATACATAACTAAAATCCCAAGACTTATGAATATATGTAAAATACAGAAGATAGCAATGCTAGACAGTACTGCATATACTGCATATACCCAATGCATATACCCAATGCATATACCCAATGAAAGCACGCAATAAAAACAGGACTGTTGAATAATAACAATAATAATAGTAATTACGATTTCAAATTTTTGCACAGGGCCAGCAGATTTTGAGGGGAGAGGAAGTTGATTACATCAACCACAGTGCTCCACAGGTACTCATACCATCAACCATAATAGGATGAAAGGCAAAGTCAACCTTGGCAATGCTTGAACTCAGAATGTGAAAATAGGTGAAATACCGCTAAGCATTTTTGTTTGGCTTCCTAATGCTTTTACCAGCTTTCTGCCTTAATAATAATAACAATCCTTTCTACTATAGACACAAGGCCTGAAATTTGGTGGGAAAGGGGACAAGTATATCGACCCCAGTACTTAACTGGTACCAATTTTATCCACCCCAAAAGAATGAAAAACAAAGTTGACCTCAGGAGAATTTGAACTTAGAATGTAAAGATGGATGAAATGCTGCTAAGAATTTTGTCTGCTGTGCTAATGATTCTGCCAGCTTACTGCCTTAACATCTTAATAATCCTTTCTTCTAAAGGCACAAGGCCTAAAATTTTGGAGGAGGGGACTAGGCAATTACACCAACCCCAGTATTTCATTGGCATTTAATTTATTGACCCTGAAAGGATGAAAGGCACAGTCAACCTCAGTGGAATTTGAACTCAGAATGTAGCAATGGGTGAAATAACGCTAAGAATTTTGCCCGGCGTGCTAATGATTCTGTCAGTATAATAATAATAATAACAATAATAATAAGAATAATCTTCACTACCATCACCATAATCTTCACTCATTTGTCATGTAGTATATATCATCTATAAATATACACATGTAAAATGTATATGTATTATGATATACAATACATAGCAGATGTATATGACATCTAATATGACATCAGATGAGGAAAACAACTCTTGTCACAAGAAAAAAGGAGAATTTATAGTTTGATTTGTATTAAAAGGAATAAAGTTTATCCAAAATAATTGATTGTTAAGTATTGTACCTGTCTGGTGTTGTAAGTACAAATACATTGACAACACAAGATAATGTGAAAAAAAAGTCACTCCAGCATCTTGGGAAATTCGAGACAGTCTTATGATCATATGACTGTTAGACAATAATTTCAGATGAAGTGCTAATCTTGACAAGTTATTAACAATGAAAATAAATTGCAAATAACCACACAAGTAATGTGACAGATAAATTAATGAGTCATTTAACTGGCACTCTGTTGGTTATGATGACAAGGGTCTCTGTAGATCCAATCAACGGAACAGCCTGCTTGTGAAATTAACATGCACGTGGCTGAGCACTCCACAGACATGCATACCTTTAAAATAGTTCTCAGGCTGATTCAGTGTGACACAGAATGTGACAAGGCTGGCCCTTTGAATTACAGGTATCATTTAGTTTTGCCATGCTGAGAGGACTGTAGCAATGAGAAATAGTGTCTTGCTCAAGGATACAATGTGCTCCCAGACATCAAACTCATGGCTTTATGAGTGTGAGGTGCATACTCCTAACCACTAAGCCACATGCCTTCACATGTGTCATTTAATGTGTTCTTGATAGAGTTACAGTCATTCAATAACTTGTGGTTCTAAGTTCAAATCCTGCACAAGTCAATGTAGTTATTTATGTTTTAAGTTTGATGAAGTAAGTATCCAAATCTTTCACTATTTTCTTAGTAGCTTAGTTTATACCAGGTTACTTGAATTTCTAGGTGTTCAGCTACAACCAAAATTGTCATTTACATGATTTACATCATGGAACATAGATGTTAAATGATGAAGTTGATATGTATATGTGGATGTGAGTGTGTTCGTTTGTGTGAGTGTGTGTGTGTGTGTGTGTGTGTCAGTGTGTATACACAAACACCCATTATTATTATTTATATTATTATTACTGAGTGAGAGAGTAGAGCATGCCATCAAAGTGATACTGGGGTACAAATATATGAAACCCAATATACCCATCATGACTACCCGTCTGATAAGGGTACACCAGGCACATGCATTACAACCATATGTGTGCAACATAGTGATCTCATATCAAGATAAACAACACATAACCTTTCAGGTGGGGCCCAGTTAGAATTTTCTTCAGGTCAAGTAACTCATCCCACTCAAAAGGTCCCTGAATAAGGTTTGTTTAGGAATGATGAACAAAACACCCATGGTTCCAGAGATGAATTATTCAAACACCAAAAAATTCCTCTCAACACATGACACTATTCCAATTTCCTTTATATTCCTTTTATGTCTTCTGATACTGTTCTCAAGGACCCAACAATAATTGGCACTATCTTCACCTTCTTCATTTTCCAGAACCAGGCTATTTCGTACCTAAAAGGGTTCTATATATCTATCTTTTCACCTTCCTTCTTGATTATTCATGGACCAAGGGAGCATGCAACGTCAACTATATAACATATGTGGTGTCCTTGTCCGCCACCACTAGGTCTGGTCTGTAATGCTCTAGCACCTGATCTATTTGGATTGGTAAATCCCAGAAGATTTTGCTAGTCTCCGACTCTGCAGTTTGTGCTTACACCATGTCTTGCCTCTCTCTAGCCCCTGCTTTTCGTACAGTTTCCAATGTAGCACTTTTGCTACCTGGTCGTGTCGCCACTTGTAGTGGTCTTGGGTGTCAAAGGCATTCGTTCGTGATATAGGCAATGGTTTCATCCACTCTATCGCAGATGCGGCACAGTGGAGACACTTGCTCATTGCTAAGGTTGACCCTCCAGTTCATGGTCAAAGCTTGGTCTTGCGCTGCCAGTATAGTGCTCTCAGTCTCTTTTTTTTTTAGGGTTCCTTTCATCAGCCAATTCCACCTATTTTTTCCAGCAACTTCTGTTGTGGCTACATGGAATTGATTGTGTAGTCCCTTCTTGCGTAATTCTTCTTTATGTCCTTTTTGTACTTCTTACTTTGTTTTCCCTTTTTCACTGCTCTCAATACTCCCTCGTTCCTAACTGCCTCTTGCAAGGTTTCCTTACTTTGGGTTAGGTATCTCATTAAGCTCTCAAGTTCGATATGCACACAATCTTCTACACTTATCAGTCCCCTTCCTCCATTTCCTCTCTACATAGGTGATCAGCATCTGCATGTGGATGATGGGCTCTATGCATTAAGTGCTTTCTTGACTTCTTGTCCATCTCCTTTAGCTCCTCCTCTGTCCACTTCAGGATTCCAGCACCATACTGAACTACTGCGAGTGCGCTTGTGTTTATTGCTGAAATTATATTTTCTGGCATTCAGCTTTGAAGCCAATATTTTTCTCACTCACTGCAGGTACGCTCTTTTTTTTTTTCTTTTCTTTCTTGTTGTGGTGTTTGATTTCATCTGTCTCAAGTATTCCTAGGTATCTATAGCTGGATTGAGGTTGAATTGCCTTCATGATTTCACCACTCAGCAACCATATGCCTTCTTTCCTGACAAGCTTTCCTTGTCTCATCACCATCGTAACACATTTTGAGAGTTCTAACTCCATTTTAATATCACTGGAGACAATCTGCACAAACTGGACTAAGCTTTCCAGTTCTGCTTCAGTTTTGTGAATAGCTTCAGGTCATCCATGAATAGCAAGTGGTTTAGTTTTCTCTTACCGCTTCCCAGATCATAACCCTGTTCCCTGTAGTATTTCACTCAAGGGGATCATTCCCAGCATGAATATAAGTGGAGATACACTATTCTCCTGGAAGATTCCTTTCTTGATTTTCACCTTTCTTAGTACTTCCTAGTGCTTCCCTGCTGTCAATTCTGTTCTCCTGTATTTCATGCTATTCCATATAAGGTTTTTCATATTCTCTGCTACTCAATACATTTCCATTGTTCTTATTATCCAAAAGTGTGGTATATCATATCATATGCTTTGCAATAATCAACCCATGCCATGCTCAGGATGTATGTTTTCTTTTGCAGTTCCTGATAATTAGATTATCAATTAACAGCTGATCCTTTGTTCCCCAGCTCCTTTTTGTAGCACCCTTTCTGTTCAGTGGGTAGCAGCCCACTTTTTTCCAAGTATCTGAGCAGTTCACTGGCCAAAGCACCTGACATTAGTTTCCACATTAGCAGAAGGCATGTTATTAGTCTATGAATGTGAAAGATTTATGGGTGTGTAAATTTAATTTTTTAATTGAAATACAACAACAATAAAAAAAATATTTAATTTAAGGAGATGGAAACTATGAAATTCCTTTTGGGGTCTTTGATATTTTTTCCTTACCTCAATGATGCCAGTGGCATATATAAAAAGTCCCCTTAGAATAAAAAGTGTAGAATTATATTACCACTCTCAAATTAGAGAAACAAACACACATAACATTTTTTTTAGAACTTCATTGCATGAGACCGATACCATGAAATTCCTCAAATTGACTCCTATCATTTAAGCTTAATTAAAATATAGTTTGTTTGCAAAATAAAGTTATCTATACGTAAATACAGTTTTTTGTCTTATAATTTTTTGTGATATTTTACCTCACAACTTTTTTGATACACATTTTTATTGCATGGGACAAAAACTATGAAATTCTTCAATCTTTCTTCTATCATTGAAGCTAAGATAAATATATTTTTCTTTTAAAATAAAAAAGATATTTAGATCTAAACTTGATTGGTGGCCTTATTTACTCTCCTATAACATCACTACAAATTTTGATGTAAACTTTTTTCTACTGGACCAAATCTCAATTTTTTTATGCCAAAATGTAGCTAGGGACAAGTCCTCAAAAATGTCAACAGTGTTCCATTTAGTTAAGAATTGAATTAGTGACAAGCTCTAAAAGCTGCTGCATGTAAGTAAATTGTGGCCTTAAGAATATTATTCAACTACTACCATAGTTGAATGATATGCATATACATAGGAATTAATCTTCTCTTTTCGCTCCTTTGTACCACATGAGTTCAACTCACCTCCTCTCTGCATCCGACACCAACCTCACCTCCTCTCTGCATCTGACACCAACCTCACCTCCTCTCTTTATGACACCAACTCCACACACACTAGCAGTGACCACTTCTCAGCACCCACACCACACATCATCATGCACACACCATCATCTACATCCCACACACTGTTATCCACACACCCACACACCATCTTCAATAGCGTCACACATATACCACTATATGAGCAGCCACACACACTGTTTAACTTAGTACACACACCACACAAGCACATAACACCTGAACACAGACAATATATACACACACATGCAGCATACATAGACAAAGATAACTTTCACCCACATACATACATCATACACACTGTTTGATCACAGACACACATGTGCACACATCACGTGAAAAAACACACGTCAACTGCTACACACACAAACACACAAATCAGAGTCACTCGCCCCTATTCACACACACACAGTTATGCATTCACTCATGCCATTCTCACAAACACAAGCCAGATGCAACCTCAAAAACTGGTTTATCAGTCAGCATCATTAGACTGTGGCCGGCATAATGGAATAGGAGCTTTATTTGCATATTCAAAACGTTTCCTGTAAACAAATTTGAAAGATATCTATCTATCTATCTATACACACACACACACATATATATATTACTAATTTAGAGACGAACCCCCACTCTACAACTCAGTCAACTCAGAACCCGTCCAAATCCATGCTGTGAGGCATATACCATCTTAATATATCTAAGATTTTAATCTAAAAATTTAAATTAAATAATATATTACACAAATAAATCATATAAATAAATCATAGAAATATTAATTTTTTTTTAAATTTAAAAGTTAAAATTATAAATTGGACAGTAAAAATTAATACGATAATATACAGTATAGAAGTATAGATGTAAAAAGTTTGTGCTAGTATATAGAATACGCGCGTTTCATGACTGAAATAGGACTATATAAAATTATAAACAAATTCTATCCGAGTTCATTAGAATGGGGAAATGATTTTACTCCCCAAATCAGTCACTTTTCTGGTCAAATCCCTAAAATACCTATAATCATTCAAGGAATAAACATAAACACGAGAAATATATATATATATATATATATATATACATACATATATAAAGATACAAAATCTGTAAACTAATCCCTACATTAACGGTATTAATATAATTATTGAGAGTTACAATCTAAAAATATTGAAAAAAGAGTATTATAGTAAACAAGGTTAAAACATTATGGAATAAGTAGATAATAGTAAAACAATGTGTTAGTGTATACAGTTACTAAAAGACGTATGTCAATATTGCTTATAAAATTAAAATTAAAATAAGAAAACATGACTTATCTGCCGGTGGGTAAGTGTAGACTAAATCAAAATGACTGTATAGAATCTATACTAAAAGGTCACGTGATAAATATGGTGTCTATTACCCAGAAGTACATGCGTATTATAATTTCTAAAATAATAACGAAAATATCGAAAAAGAAAATCTACCGAAAATAAAAAGATTCTTAAGGATTAAACATACTAAAATACTTAAACTTGCAAATTAACGCAGAGTAATAACTATACACATACGAAAATTCTATATTACGTAAACAATGCTATGAAAATTAATACTGAAAAGTCACGTGATAAGCATAGCGTCCATTACCAGAGGTAAACACGTATCATAATTACTAAAATAATAACGAAAATATCGAAAAAGAAAAACCTACCTAAAATAAAAAGTTTATTGAAGATTAATAATACTAAAATACTTAAAACTCTCAGATTTACACAGAATAATAACTATACCAAATACTTAAAAAATGTTATGAAAACTTGTAAAAGATTGCTCATGTTATCGATGAAGACTTAAAGTAAAGGTAGTTATGTGTTTCTATTTGCATAACATTGAGATGATTAAAGTGTATTCTAAAGCTAATTTGATGTATCTTACGCTACTGATCATAACTATAAGTTGGTACCTAATCCTAGGTTTAAGTAAATAAGTTAGTTATCTAAACTTATTATATAAGTAATTTAATTTATGTCTGAATTTAATATTACGTTCATCGTGGGAGTTAATCAATTTTTTATTGGCTAATAATATCTCTTTAAATTCATTAGTACATACTAAGCAGAATTGATTCCCTATCCTATATGATTTAGCCTTGCAAACTATTTCCCATTTTAACTCGTATTCTATTCTCTTTGATTTAAGTTCCCTAATATATTTACTAAGGCCCATAGAGTTCATTAAATTTCTGTTCTTAAAAGAATTCATAAGTTGGGCCACTCGGAATTTAATTTTATTGGAAGTCGATCCAATGTAAGTAGTATTTATGTTATCATTATTACTACAGTTATTATCCTTCAAAATCACTATACATTTGTATACTACGTCCTCAACGTTACATCTATTTTAAAATTTACATTTAGTCCTATCTCTACAATTACAATCAATTATATTTTGGACTTCAATGGAGGTATTACTTAATTTATTATTGTAAAACTTATTTAATTTAAATTTATTAAAGGATGAAATGATATTGCCAACATTATTAGTGGTAGAGTAACCAACTCCAAAATTATTGCTAGAAAATGTGTCCTTATATTTCTTGTTGTCTTTAATAAATATCTTAATTATATTTAAAATCTCTTTAATAATGTTAGTTTTTACCTGTATCCCATAGGGAATTATTAACCATATTTTATTCTTCTTATTATTATTACTATGAGGTTTTTTGTTCATATTACTACCTATCTCTGGCTTTAGGTGGTTCTGTATACTGTGTATTCGTCATTTAAGTTACCTTTTAAATTATAATTATATTTAGAATTGTTGAAAAATTTAATATCATGATTATATCCCGCCTTATGAAACGCTTCATTATAATATAGTGCATGTTTATTGAATATCTCATAGTTGGAAGAAAGTACTGAAATTCTTTTCCCTATATTATTTACTAATGCTTTCTTAATAGAAGGTGGATGGTTACTCTTAACGTTAATATATTTCAGGTTTTCGTTAATTTTATGGTAAGGTTGGGTTATACCTGTTATTAAGTTGAAATTTACATCTAAGTAGTTGACATTGCTATATTCGTTATTAATTTAAAAACCTAAGCCCATTTCTTTTAAAGAAACTGTAAATTTTCTTCTTATATATTTCTAAAGTTCTATTCGTGCTATTTTTCGTTATTAGCAAGAGGTCATCTCTGTATAATCCACCCTCTAATTTAAGATTTTCTAATTGGAGTTCTGTTAATAAATAAATTCCTACTAGGTCTATAACCTGAGCAGAGTCCAGTGATCTCATAGGGATATCAAAAAATCCCTGGTATCTTTTCTAGCCCACAATTTATTATTGTACCTAATAAACGATTTTTTCGCCATTTTTACTACCTTAAATTCCTCCTTAGTCATTCCCACCTTATTCATAGCATATATTAAGGCCTTATTAATCACTATTTCATTAACAGATGAATAATAATCCTCTATGTCTATTTGGATAAATTTGTAACTACTACTGTCTTTAATATCTTTAAACCATTTAAAATTATTATTAATGCTACTCCAGAGTTTCAGGTAATTTAGGTTATTTAGTTTATTAATATATTTGTCTAAAATTAACTTACTTAATTTCCCTAAATCCGATTTACTGGGACATATTAGTCTTACTTTAGGGTCCGAGTAGAAATTGTCTTTATGATCCTTTATAGTTATCCTAGGGTGCATCGGTACATATGGTTCCATTTTATTGTCTATCTCATATTTTTCCATGATTAACCGAGTGGCTTTATTAATATTATAAATGGTATCTTCCGGGACAATTTTATATTTTTTATTTATTTCCTTTCCTAAAAGTTTATCATATAATTTTGTATCTAACTTATACAGGTTGCCAGTTTTATCAGATTGTACTACTATTCCCTCGACATTACGCATTTCTTTTATTTTAATTCCTAAGTTTCTTAAGTATTCATTATGTCTGTTTGGGTATTTTTAAAACTTAATGTTGTTAACCACCTTCCAAATTTTGTCTTCCAGGGACTAAATTTCCCTATTATATGGGGATTCCCTTTTAGTTTTAAATTGAGAGCTTATATAATTGGTATTCTCTACATCTTTAATGTTGGCAATGTTACAGTTCTTATAGTGAGCTATCCATTTTATTCTATTAATAAACTCCTTTATATTATTAATAAGTTTAATGGTATATTCCCTTTTAAATGGAATAGGGATGTCCTTCAATGAAGATTCCCAGAGTAGTGGTTCAATCCTACCTGTAAGTTCCATAATAAACGAAAATCGAAGGTAAAACCTAAAACAATAGTCGTATTATAAATACATTAAAAGTATTATAGTAATAATAATATTAGAGAATGAAAAATTTATTCCAACCTTACAGGCAAAAATTGGTATAATATTACACCGGGTTTCCTAATATATAATATATATGTATATTACTAATTTAGAGATGAACCCCCACTAATTGTAGAAATAATCATGTTTATTGCTAATGAAACAGACACTGATTACAATTAAATTACAAGATTGGGCTTTTCTACTTTTTATTCTCACTATGTCTGTGCAATAACATTAATCTTTTATACTTTACATTTATATAACATAGACAATGTTTATGCAACATATGTACTCTTTGCATAACATGCATAGCAATCACATGATACACATACTATCTACATACCGTTAGCATAATATACATACCATTTATATATCATTAATACCATTTATACAACATACTACTTACATGAAATGCATATGCAAAAAACAACATAGCTTCTGCTTGCAAGTGATTATGACTTGGTGACATGCACCAGATTTTTGCTAATTGTTTAGGGTGTCTGAGTAGCTGCATGCAAACATAGATGCCTTGGCCATTCCACTATTGATCAGTGGAACTTCAAGAATGGTAAAGCTAGAGGGAGAGAGGGCTGCACCAACATTTAGCTGGCACTAATTTCCAGTTGAATAGATCAGAACAACCTAAAGTTAAGTGCTTTGCTCAAGAACACAACACTCTGCCAAATTTAGGAACTGAACCTACAACCTTATGACTGTAAACTCATACCCTTACTATTATGCCATGCTTCTTCATAACATATATACCATTTATTTAACAGTTAAAAGCACTTTCAAGTTAAAGTGCATACAACAAATAATTTCAATAATGGCTAATTCTTTCTATCAAATATTTTCTTTTAATACTCACAGTCATTATTTTAGGGGAATCCAATATGAATTTATCAATGTTCTGTAAAGAAATTTCATGTTTTTGAGCTGATAGCGAAGCTTCTTGGAAATTGTGAGTGAGCTTAGCTTTACAGGTCAGTAATTTCTGAAAAAAAAAAAAAAAAAGCTTTAAGAAACTGTCATCAGCATTATTGTTTTCATCAACACCAACACCACCACCACCACCACCATTATATTAGAAGAAACAACAACAAAAGGGTAGATGTATTGGACAATAAAAAAAGATGTTATGGTTGCAGTTGGAATACCTTTCATGATAGATGCATTTAATCAGAACTAACTTTAAGTAAAACAAAAACAGTAACAACTATAACTTCTACCCTCTCCTTTAATACTGACATCACAATTAGCAGCAACACTGTCATATTCTTCATGGCTAGTGGATTGGCAGCACAGTTAAAGTGTTGGATAAAATGCCCTACAGTATTAGTTTCAACTCTTTATGTTCGCAGTTCAAATCCCACTGAGGTTAAATTTACTGTTATTTTTCTCAGAGTGAATAAAATGAAGTAACACCTTACCTTCATTATGCAATGACAAAGAAATAATGATTAAAGATGAAAATTCCCAAATGCTCAGAAAAAACCTCACAGGTAAAAGAGGTTAAAAAAAATCACAGAAAAGAAAAACCTCGACATAAAACAATGGGGACAGGTAACCTTTTATCTTTTATTTGCTTCAGTCATTACATTGCGGCCAAACTGGGGCACCACTTTGAAGAAATTTTATCAAATGAATCGACCCCTGTACTTATTCTATCGGTCTCTTTTGCTGCACCACTAAGTTACAGGGTATGTAAACACACTAACACTAGTCAAGCAGTGGTGATGGCAAACACATACATGCACGTATGCACACACACACGAGGCGCTTCTTTCAGTTTCCATCTACCAAATTTACTCACAAGTCATCAGTCAGCCCAAGGCTGTAGTAGAAGACACTTGCCTAAGTAAGCTACTTTGCAGTGGGAGTGAACCTGAAACCATGTGGTTCAGAAGCAAACTTCTTACCACACAGCCACATCTGTGCCTATGAGAGGTAAGGAGAATTTATTTTTTCTGAATGGCAATGACATACCTCCTCAGAAAATTAATGGGAAAAGTTAAGAGAATGAAGATGAACTAAGATTCACTATTCCTTGAAAACTAACAGTTAATAGTCTAAAGTTCACATCCCTGGTGCCATGGACTCCCTGAAGAACACAAGAACAATTAGGTTCAGAATATAAATAAAATGCAAAAGACAGATTATTCATGAAGTTAAAATTATAACATTATACTAAACTTAAAAGAGATTGCAATCATTGGCATTTCTCAATACCAATCATCGTCATCATCGTTTAACGCCCGCTTTTCATGCTGGCATGGGTTGGACGGTTTGACTGAGGACTGGCGAGCCAGGTGGCTGCACCAGGCTCCAATTTGATCTGACAGAGTTTCTACAGCTGGATGCCAACCACTCCAGAGTGTAGTGGGTGCTTTTATGTGTCACCGGCATGAGGGCCATTCAGGCAGTACTGGCAACGGCCACACTCAAATGGTGTTTTTTACATGCCACCGGCACAAGAGCCAGTTCAGCGGCACTGGCAATGACCTCACTTGAATGCTGTTTCTCACATGCCACCAGCACAAGTGCCAGTAAGGTGATGCTGGTAACGATCACACTAGAATGGTGCTTTTTGCATGCCACTGGCAGGAGAACCAGTCAGCGACCCTGGCAACAATCACACTCGGATGGTGCTCTTAGCGCTCCACTAACACGGATGCAAGTCATGTGGTGCTGTCATCGAATTTGATTTTGATTTCACTCGCCTCAACAGGTCATCGCAAGCAGAGTTTAGTGTCCAATGAAGGAAAGGTATGCATAAGTGGGCTGGTTACACCACTGGCATAGGCCACAGGTTATGGTCTCACTTGGCTTGCTGGGTCTTCTCACACACAGCATATTTCCAAAGGTCTCGGTCATTAGTCATTGCCTCGGTGAGGCCTAATATTCAAAGGTCGTGCTTCACCACCTCATTCCAGGTCTTCCTTGGTCTACCTCTTCCACAGGTTCCCTCAACCGCTAGGGTGTGGCACTTTTTCACACAGCTATCCTCATCAATTCTCACCACATGACCATGCTAGTGCAGTCGTCTCTCTTGCACACGACATCTGATGCTTCTTAGGTCCAACTTTTCTATCAAGGCACATACACTCTGTAGGGTATGCACACTGACATTACACATCCAGCGGAGAATACTGGCTTCATTCCTTGCAAGGTTACGCATATCCTCAGCAGTCACAGCCCATGTCTCACTACCATGTAGCATGGCTGTTCGTACACATGCGTCATACAGTCTAACTTTTACTCTGAGTGAGAGGCCCTTTGTCACCAGCAGAGAAAGAAGCTCTCTGAACTTTGCCCAGGCTATTCTTATTCTAGCAGCTACACTTTCAGAGCACCTACCCCTGCTACTGACTTGGTCACCTGGGTAATAGAAGCTAGCAACTAGTTCTAGTTTTTCTCCCTGGAATGTGGCAAAAGTTGTTCTCTGTACATTTTCAGTGTTTATTGCTCCTGAGCATCTGCCACATACAAAAATTATCTTCCCATTTAACCTTCTTTTGATATTGCTGCACCTTTTATGTGTCCATAGCTTACACTGGGTACATCTCAAATAGTTTCTACCGATGCCTTTTCTACAGATCAAGCAAGGCCATCTACCTGAAGTGATCTGTGGTTTGTCTGCCTTCCTACTTATTAGGACTTTGGTTTTAGCTAGGTTGACTCTAAGGCCCTTCAATTCTAGACCTTGCTTCCACACCTGAAACTTCTCTAGTTCTGATAGTGACTCAGCAATTAGAGAAAGGTCATCAGTATAGAGGAGCTCTCAGGGGCATTTTGTCTAGAATTCTTCTGTTATTGCCTGGAGGACTATGATAAATAGGAGGCTGAGGACTGAACCTTGGTGGACCCCTACCTCTACCCGGAATTCTTCACTGTACTCGTTGCCATCCCTCACTGCCATCTTTGCCTAGGTATTTCTCCTGCAGCTGTCTTACTAGAAATATGGCATCAGTGATGCGTTTCCCTGGCACAAACCCAAACTGCATCTCATCTAAATTGACTCTCTCCCTAATTAGTTGGGCTATGACTCTCTCCTTGACCTTCATTACCTGATCCAACAACTTGATACCTCTGTAATTATTTGTATCTAAAGCGTCACCTTTACCTTTGTTGAAGTTGACTATGGTGCTGCTACACCAGTCATTGGGTATGACTCCTTCATGTATCACCTGGTTATCTATACAGGTGACTAGGCTATAGCCAACACTGCCAGATATTTTAAGCATCTCTGCGGTGATGGGCTGGGGGCTTTCCCTGTCTTCATACTCTTAAATGCTTTATCTACCAAGGTACTGTCAATTTGTATAGCTAGTCCCTCTGTTGGGTCGACATTCGGCAGATTCTCTTTCTCCCATTCATTCTCTTTATTGAGCAACCTTTCATAGTGGTGTCTCCAAATCTCTCTTTGTAGCCTCGTTTAGTGCAAGTGAACCATCATCGATGTGGACACATTTCTCTCCTACGACATCATGATTCTCTCTCACACACTGTCTTGCAACACAAAATACTTCAAGTCTTTGGTCCTCACGGTGCAGAACATTGGTAAATTTTTTTCTTATCTGCTTCCCCTCTGGCTAAATAAACCTGTCTCCTAGCTTCCCTTCTGGCAGTCTGATACAATTCCTTGCTACCACCGTTCTTCCAGTTGTTCCAAGCCTGTTTCTTTTCTCCAATAGCCCTGTCAACCAAATTGTTCCACCACCATGTTACCTTCGGTCAACAGGGGACTTTGCACCATCCACAGATCTGGTCAGTGTCTCTCAACAGGCCATCCCGCAGAAACCTCCAGTTGTCTTCCACATCATGTGATGCTATATCCCCTTCTATTTCGTCAAAGGCTTTGAGTAATACATCTCTAAATCTCTGTCCATTTGCAGGATCTTTAAGCTTCCAGACCCTTCTCCTCCATGCTGGTCGTTTTCTGGGCATCCATTTAGGCCTGATCCTGAAGTGGCTAACTACTAGTCTAAGTTGAGGGGTACATTCTTCATCTGGGAAGGTGTTGGCATTTATAAGCAGTTATCTTTCCCTTTTACTGGTGAGGATGTAGTCAATTTGGCTAGTGTGTCTGCCAGAACAGGAGGTGACTAGGTGATTGGTAGGTTTCTTGAAGTTAGTATTGCAAACCATATGATCATTTGCATCGCAGAACTCCAGCAGTCTGGTTCCTTCCTCATTGCAGGAACCAAAACCATAGCCTCCATGTACACCATGGAAGCCCCCTGCATGTTGTCCAACATGTCCATTGAAGACACCAGCCACAAAGAGAAGGTCCCTGTCATTCGTCAACGAAGTAGTCTGCAAGAGGATGTCATAAAATCGGTCTTTCTGCCCATCAGATACCCCTGGTTGAGGGGCATAGCCCAAGATAATGGTTGCTAACCCATGATGAAGCATTAATCTAATCTCAAGTATTCTGTTGCATACTCTGACTACCTCGATTACCTTATCAACCCATTTCTCCACAAGAGGTATACCCATCCGTCTGTGTTCTCTGCCCATAAAATCTTGTACCTGTGTTCTTTGCCTGTGAGGAACCTAGCGGAAACTCGTCTCCACTTTACTTCTTGGAGGTAGCACAAATCGACACATCTCCATTCAAGCATCTCAACAATCTTACCAGACCTACTTTTCAGTGTGCTGACGTTGAGAGTGCCAACCCTGAGGGTGTGGGAGGTATGGGTCTGTGTGACCCTGGGACGGGGGACAGCAGCATCATGTACCTGAAAAGAAAGCTTGCATTTGGCAGAATTCATAAACAAACAATAGCCTTCAACCTGCATACATTACACCATCATTTTTATGCACTAAATGATCGATAAACCCTAGGTAGGAGTGAGGATGGCATTAAACCTTTTGAAGTGTTCATGGGAGACAACCAAAGGATGACATAGGATAGGAACTTCTGGTACAGGTAGAAGGGATGGGAGGGCGGGCGTACCATGAGCTAGCAAATTTAGACAAGAGCATCTTCTGGATTTGTATTCCTTCGAGGGAGTTATTAAAAATCGAGTAGGGGGATCTGAGTATGTGCGCTAGTTTATATAGGGTGGTGGTGGTGGAAGAGTGGAGAAGTGTTGGCAAATCAAGTGAAATAGAATTGAAAAAGCTTAGAATTTTCGGTCAGCCAATCTGTGACAAATTTAGAGAAATAAGTGACGTTGTGACAAACTTGAATAAATAAATATGTGACGATTAATGGATATGGATGAACTTAAGACAACAACGAGGAAGACGAAACTATTGAAACTATGTTTACATGGTAATGAAATAGATAGAATAATGAAAAGAACTAAATAAGGGGTTTATGATCTGTGCAGAAATAGAGGAGTAGATGAACGATGTTGAATAGACAAAACTTCTTATCTGAGCATCTTCTGAGATTCGTATTCTTTTGGCAGAGGTATTGAAAATCGAGTGTCTCCAAAAAATGCATACTGGTATATTTGGTTACACTTGAACCCAATTTGAGAAATGGTTAAGTGGATAGTACTGTGAGATGTTTTCTTTTATTCAATGTTTCATTAAAACTAAAATGACAGGGGCTGTTTGTAAAATATAAATTGTGCAAAAGTTCTTTGACAAAATGAGTCTGAAATCACAGCTTATGCTGTTTCTTAATCTCTTACACATAGCAGCCAAGCTTCTTCAAAGCATACCATGCTATATTAAAAATGAGAACATTTAATGCTAGTTGCCCAAAATAATGAAATGATCACAGGCACAAGTATGACTGTGTGGTAAGAAGCTTGCTTCCCAACCACATGGTTCCAGGTTCAGTCCCACTGCATGACACCTTGGTTTTCTACAAGAGCTTCAGATTGACCAAAGCCTTGTGAATGGATTTGGAAGATGGAAACTGAAAGAAGCCTGTTGTATGTGTGTGTGTGTGCAAGTACGGCAGTGTAAACATCTTGAGAGAAAAGTTGGGCTCAAGAGGCATCAGATGTGGTGTGCAAGAGAGATGACTGCACTGGTATCGTCATGTGATGCATATGAATGAGGACAGCTGTAAAGAAGTGCCTATCTCTACCAGTAGAAGGAAGCTGTGGAAGAAGGAGACCCAGGATGATATGGACGAGGTGGTGAAGCATGATCTTTGAAGGTTGGGCCTCATGAAGGCAATGACTAGTGACTGAGATCTTTGGCAATATATTGTGCTTGAGAAGACCTGTCAAGCCAAGTGAAATCATAGTTGTGGCTGTTGTCAGTGTCACATAACTGGGACCCGTACCGGTGGCATGTAAATAGCGCCTTTCAAGTGTTTGGTCTCCTGGAAGCAATGTGGTCAATGCTGGTCTTGCATAACTAGCACTAGTGCCAGTGGCATGTAAAAAGCACCTTCCAAGCACTGGGCCTCATAGAGGCAATGACAAATGACAAAAGACTTTTGACAATATGCTGTGCTTGAGAAGGTAAACCCATCAGGCTAAATGAAATCATAGTCATGGCAGATACTGGTGTCACACAACTAGCACCTGTGCCAGTGACAAGTAAAAGCACCCATTACATTCTTAGAGTGGTTGGCATTAGGAAGGGCATCCAGCTGCAGAAACCATGCTAAATCAGACTGGAGTCTGGTGCAGCCCTTCAGCTTACCAGCCCTGGTCAAACTGTCCAACCCATACCGGCATGGACAATGGACACTAAATGACGATGATGATATGTATATCTATGTGTGTATGTGGCTGTGTGTCAAAAACCAATATTAATTATATATGGTTAAATCCATGTATGAGAAGTTGTAAATTTTAGTTGGTTACCTTGAGTTTATCTTTGAATGTCTTCAACTGTTTCTCTGCTTCAGCAATAAATAAAACAGTTTCTTTGACTTTCTCATGCAGTGGCTTCACTTTCTTCATCATTGTTGTGTTATAGCTGATATGTAAATTGCATAAAAGGAGAGGAAAATATATGTTGTTTAATTTGGTGCCATAGAATCACATCTGAAGCATCATGACTGATTAATGATTGCAGAATATTGACTTTAAGGAGGAATGATTATTGAAAGCCTAGTACTTATTCTATCGGTCTCTATTGCCGAAGCGCTAAGTTGCAGGGACATAAACATACCAGCATCGGTTGTCAAGCGATGTTGGGGGACATACACACATACATATATATATACATATATACGACGGGCTTCTTTCAGTTTCCGTCTACCAAATCCACTCACAAGGCTTTGGTCAGCCCGAGGCTATAGTAGAAGACACTTGCCCAAGATGCCACGCAGTGGGACTGAACCCGGGACCATGTGGTTGGTAAGCAAGCTACTTACCACACAGCCACTCCTTCGTCTATTACTGATTGATTTTTAAACATGAACCCTTAAAGAATTATTCCCTAGTAATTATTTTGAAGAAAAAAAAAAGTTATTTCAAGGAATTTGAATTTAAAATTCTTGATATTTAGGGAGTGATTTCTAAATTGGTCTTTTTAAAATTAAATTTATCTAAGAATATGCAATTATTAAACCTGGCTAAATCTTTTATCACTTTGAATACCATATGTATCACAGGTGGCTTCTATGATAGAGAACTAATATATTTGTTTTGTACTATGGAAGGCACTGGTGATACTATGCTGTATATTAATGTGGTACTAGAACATATAAATGGTTAAAAAATTAGAAAAATCAAAAAATGTGTAATTTATAACAAAATTAGACTATTAGTGCAAAAAGAAGGGTATGATGCAAAATGGACTTAGTACGACAAAGTGTTAAAATAAACTTGACTCCATACTGAAACTGAGAAATTGTTCCCATTCTTTTATCATTCAGGTATCCTTTAAAATAAAGAGATGCAGCTTGACATACAGCTTTACAATGGCACACACAAAGAGGGATACTAAAACAAAATGGTAAGGTAGAACCTTTTGAGGAGATGATCTTTTCAAAATTTCAGGGAGTAGTGAGGTCATTTGTTTATTAAGGAGGAGCACAACAGACAATTATTGGCTCCTCCTTGGCTCTGTGTACCCCAGATTGATGTACCAGGTTACCCCTCCCCTCTTATAGGTTAGGTTAGGTTGGTAGGTGTTGGATATTCATGCAATTTGCATCTATAAAATTTCACTCATAAAGCATTGATCAACTCAAGGCTATGATAGAAAATTATTTTCTCAAAGTACTGCACAGGAATTGAACCCAAATCTGTTTTTGTGAAGCAAACTACTTAAGCATACAATATTTTCTAGACCCATATTTCCTAGATTTCCCCAGTTATTATTGAAAAGGAACAAAAACTTGTGTGATCAACTAGTCAGAATCAGAACCTAACTCCTTCTCTAGTAACACTTAATCCAATGCTTTCACTTATATTTGCAAAAGATGCATGATTGTCTCTTCATCTGGAATCCTTAGAATAAATAAATCTCCAACTAATTTACATGCATCTCATCAATTGTTATCTACTCTACTTCAAACAAACACTGTAGACATTTATTTATATATATATATATATTGCTAAGATAAGTCATATTTAGGAGAGTGTCAACTGGAAACTAATTTCTTTGGTCACTTTTTGTTTTAAAGCATCACATTACATTATAACTAAATTAAGTATCTGTTGCCTAGGTGGATTTAGTCACTAACTTTGGTTTTCTTCTTAGTTTCGGTTGTTTTCTTTCTTTTTCCCTAATCTCAAATTACACTTTTTTTTTATTTTACCCCCCTACTTCATATGTTCTTGCTGATCTCTCTCTCTCTCTCTCTCTCTCTCTCTCTCTCTCTCTCTCTCTCTCTCTCACACACACACACACACACACACTCTCTCTCTCTCATCAAACTTTACTACTTGTTCTGTCCCTTTCTCCCTCTGTTCAGTCTCCTCCCACTAACCCACATTTTACTTTCAACTACTTCATTACATCTGTTAAACCATCATATTCTTTCATTTTCTGATGAAGTGATTTGCCTGAAGAATCACATCATCATTATCAATAATACCCATGTTATATACTGGCATGGGTTGGATGGTTTGACAGGATCCAATGGGTCTAAGAACTGCATCATGCTCCAATGTCTGCTTTGGCATGGTTTCTATGGTTGGGTCCCCCCCACTAATACCAACAACTGAGGGTTTTTTTGTTTTTTTCATATCACCAGCACTACTGAGATCATCATGCAACTTTGGTGGACCAGTTAAGTTGACACATTAGGAATAAGCTGAAATCTTATTTACTATTTTACAAGCAACTTTTAGAAAGGCTTCTTACTTTCTTCAGTCAATCTGACTTCATGAGTGATTGGCATTAAAAAGCATTAATTCCACCAGTTTATGTAAATGTTCAAAACTTTGCAAATATGAATTGGAATTAGCAAAAAAATAATGTTTTATCACAAAGAAGGATTTTCAACTTTAAAAACTAATTTGGTAAAACAGAAATATCTATTTGTAGAAAGATTCAAATATTATAATCTTCATTAGCTGAATGCAGAAAGAAGATTTAAAGGAAATATACATACTTTGTAACATTAATTACCCATTGACACAAAATTCTACAAGATGAATCTCCAGGCGAAATTTTATCAATATATTCTGGATTAAAGTTTTCCTTCTTAACATAATCCTGCAATATTTCTAGATGTGACAAAGACACTGTGTATTCATCAAATGTCATTAGTTCCCCAATGAACCTAAAAATTGAAAGAATTGATATTCAAGAATTAGATGTTTTTTGAGTTTTATTTTGCAACTTTTCAATATATTATAAATAGGAATAAAAAAATATTACTGTTTATGTATAGACTCAAGGAAGAGAGAGAAGGAGGGGGGATAGACAGACAGAGAGAGAAAGAAAGAGAGAGAGAGTGGGGAGCAGAAGAAGCTCAGCCAAATGGAACTGGACAGCTCATAGATCCAGTTTAAGAAACTGGTTAACTAGATGTTGATTTAGTTAGAGACAGTTTGTGGATATTGGACAGAAGAATCATGGTTTATAGACAATCATCATCAATACCATAATCAACATCATCTTTCTAACATGACAGACGTAATGCACGTCTGCATATTTCAGTATTCCAAAATTGCATGTAGATATTATAATTGTCTGAAGCATGCATAAGAGTTGGAAAACACTGGAAAATTGTATTTTCTTAGTGATCATGTATCGGAACAGGAGACAGGAAAAAACTTTGATATTATCTATTTACCATTACATGTTTGAAAAGTGTACATGAAAGAAAAACATGTAAGGTATCTCCTATTACAAATTCTTCAGACAGAAAATCAAATATATATATATATATATGTATATGTATATATATATATATATATATATATATATATATTATATATATATATATATCTTTTATCTTTTACTTGTTTCAGTCATTAGACTGTGGTCATGCTGGGGCACTGCCCTCAAGAGTTCTTAGCTGAATGAATCAACTTCAGTACTGTTTTTTTAAGCCTGGTACTTATTCTATCGGGTAATTCTGCCAAACTGCTTAGTTATGGGGATATAAACCCACCAACACCTGTTCTGAAGCAGCAGTTGGGGACAAACACAGATGCAAAAATACGCACACACATACATATAAACGTCAGGCTTCTTTCAGTTTCTGTCTACGAAACCCACTTGCAAGGCTTGGTCTGCCCAAGGATATAGTAGAAGATACTTGTCCAATGTATCATGCAGTGGGACTGAACCTAGAACCATGTGGTTGGGAAGCAAGCTTCTTATCATAGAGCCATGCCTGCACTTGTGCATGTGTATGTATGTATGTATGTATATATATATATATATATATGTGTGTGTGTGTGTCTTTTCTAGAGACCTCTGGCAAACAAATCTGTAAATGTATCTAGTATAAGACTTTCAGACTACTGAATTACACAACTCATCAGCCATTCTAAAAGAAAATAGAATTACATGCATTACCAGATTAATTATAACAGTAATCTCATCTTAAACATTAACCTCACCTATGTTCAGCATTAAAGAATACAATATGTCAAAAAAACATTTTAATCAATAAATTAGGAAGAAAGTCTTATAGTTGTTTGCAATGAATTATTAATTAAAACAATATTATGTATTACCAAATCAAAACAGATTGTCTGTTTTTCAATTAATTTTGAAAATCATCATCACCATCACTATCCTCATCCTTTAACGTCCGTTTTCCAGTGTTTAGTAAAAATTACTTAATTTTAAGCTGATGTCGAGTACATAACTTGACAAAAGTTCCCTAAATGAAATCATGATGGAAGCCTTTAATTTAGATATCAAAATTTTAAAACTAGATAGTTTTTCTATCACAGAGCCCCAAGTGATCTCAAAGTGGATGAAACAAAAGGGTCAATGAAGAGATAAAACGTAAGATACCTTTCTAAGTTAGCCATTAGTCGCTTGGCCCCTTTGTACCATGTTAGTTCTGATGTGGAAGATTTAACTATAAAATATGAAAATCAAAATTAGGATTAAAATATTTTTAAACATTACATCAATATGGAAGAATAATTTTGCTATTACATATGTGTAAACTTATACACATACACACACACAACAAATATTTAATATACATTCTGTGGTAGGCCTAAAATTACACCCATTCAGCTCAAAACCTTCATAACACTTTTTGGCACCTTCAGAGGAACATGTTCTGTTGCAAGATCTCAAACTTGGTCTGAGAATAGTACTTCTCTCTCAGTTGTGAAATTAACTATTAGAGATTAAACAACAAGAAATATTTCTCAGTGGGGGTACACCCCTATTTAGTTCAGTTGTCTAACCATATGGGTAATTTCCTGTGAGGCCTGATACATAACTTTATATACTGTTCTCTGGCAGAATCATTGACATGTGAGGTAAAAATCTCAGTGGTCCTTACTTTCTGAGTTCAACTTTGCCTTTCTTCCTTTCAGGGTCAATAAAATAAGTACCAGTTGAGTACTGAGTTGATTTAATCAACTCCCTCCCTCTCCTCAAAACTGCTGGTCTTGTGCCAAAATTTGAGGATAATTTTATGTATTGTTCACCCTAGTTCTGGTTCCCCTCTTCAGAGATCAAGCAATACTGAGCTGTGATCCATAAGCTTTGATATCCTTTTCTCCTTCAAAGAGCATGTTCTAACATAAAGTCAAATAAAGAAAATGAAAAACAATCTACTGGACAATCCTTTCTCACTATACCCGTTTCTGTGAATGCCTGTTCAACTTTCATACCACTCACCACCTTCAATATTAACATTGTATATAAATTTAATATTCAAAACTTCAAATTCTTACAGTAATCTCTGCCCCGATCACATTGACTTTACTTACAATTAAGAAGCAGTAACACATACCAATATCACTTCATTCTGAAAATTAGACAATGAAGGGATAGAAATGTTGATGAAGGTCTTTGGAAATTTATTGTTCTGAACAAACTACAAGGAATTCATGTGAAAATATCAAAACAAAAAAAAAATGTTGTGTTTTCCAATACAAAGAAATATATTATTAATACAGTGATATATTAGGACTAGTGTCTTCATTTTGATTGTTATAGTTACAGTATGTCAGCCATTGTACCCTCAGGCCTTCTTCAGATGTCTGCCATCTTTGGTAATGTTCTTTGAATTTCAAACCAAATCCTTTATCAACCCTTTAGCATTCAGATTATTCTGTCACATGCAATGCTTATTAATTCACATGACCAGTTTAAATGCTAAAGGGTTAAATCCACTCACTGATTGTCTTCATTCTAGTGTCCATGTCAGAGATTTTATTAGATTAGTTATTCATCATCATCATCGTTTAACGTCCATTCTCCATGCTGGTATGGGTTGGACAGTTTGACAGAGCTGTTTTGGCTCGGTCTCCACAGCTGGATGTTTTTCCAAATGCCAACCACTTTATGGAGTGTACTGGGTGCTTTAAATGTGGCACAGGTACCTTTACATGACACTGGCACAAGCACTTTTATATGGTACAAGTGTTTTTACATAGCACCAGCACCCACGAGCCTGCAAGACTAGGATCTCTCATTCTGTTTTATTAAACATTTTGTATTCTCTTTAACCTAGTATTTGTTCTTTGTTACCTCGTACTTGTATTTTCTGTTATGCAACGCCAGATTAAGACCCAGTGAGGCCCTAAGCATTTTAAAAATGTTGGTGTTCCCACATATATATATATATATATATATATATATATATGTAATTCAAAATATAAACAATAATAACTCATAAAATAATTTTTTTTTTTTCAAAATGAAACAAAACAAACAGTAAGATGGAAAACAATGTTTATTTTTGTATACTTCCACCTCACTTATATTTGAAAGGTTAAAGTTTTCTCCTATTTTTGTTAATTGCAAAATCTTTGACCAGATCCTCACTATGACACCATGAATACTTTAAAATTATATTTTCAACCATGTAAACCACTTTGAATATTATTTTAGCAAGTTTACAGTTATTTACCATTTCTGTGGTGTCCCTCTTCTCTTGATGCCCTTATTGTGCTTATTTGCTTAATAATTAATCTGGCACTGAAGTTACATAGTGTTTATATTTTGGTCTGTCAGTGAGCTATAACATATTACAAGTCAACAGTTTGTTTAAATTAGGGCTCTAACTTACAGAATGACAATTTCAATCGCACATTGAACCTGATAGTTGACCAATCAAAACTCTTTGACACCACACCCTACAACCTTGGAAAAAAAAAGGCCCCACAGGACAATAGGGTAGTCAAGGATGGAACACTTTTGAGGATAGTGTTTACAAGAAAGTCCTTTAAAAAATCTTTACCATCTCCCCCCAAGAAGTATTTGTGTCTTAAACAACACTCTTCTCTAATTATTAGAATATTTTGTAATTAGATTCATATTCCTTATTTTATTTTCCTTTCAGCTACTTTCTTTAGATGCTAGAGTATTTTGTGTTTTAAACAAATATTTCAACCCTTATTTGGTGAATCATTAGCTCATAAATACAACTATTCTCAGTTTGCTGTTTTCTCACATCATTGTTTTACATTTCAATCTTAGTTGTAAGAGATGAAGTTAGATTCGTCATTTTGTACTTGATACGTGTCCCTTGGTAATCAACAAACATTGGTAGATTGATGATAACCTTGTTAGTTTTCAACATCTACTTATAAATTATTTAGAGAGATTTACAATTGTTTATTTTCTTGACATCCCTTAAGGAATACTTTATCATTATAGCAATAGAATATAAGCAAGTAGGTTTGCTGGTTCACTAACAATACTCTTTCCTTGTCATCAATTGTGATTAGATAATGTTACTGCAGCTTTGAGAACAAAATAAAATTTTCCTATAAATTTCAAGATTATTTGTTAGTTTGTAACATCCACCACTTCCTCCATCCAGCACATTATTATTGCATTTATTGTTACTGTTGTTGTTGCTTTTGCATTATGAAGATGTGTTTATTTTTAGCTCCATAGGTTGGCTATTACTATGTAGTCTTAGAAGTGTAGGCAGTTTCTTCTTTTATGAGTATACTACTATAGAACAATGGTACCTATTAATTATTTTTATTCTAGTGCAACATTTTTGGTTCAACTTCTTTTTACTTTTGTTGAATTTTTAACATAGCAACACAGGGATATGCCCTACCCCAAAGAAATATCCAAATGCTTCCACAGATGATAAATAATAGAAAAGAAAAAACATGAACACAATTATTTTGCACAAACACACAAACCTCTCAAAGGTAAAAGATATGGATCTTTTTGAGTATTGGAGGTGACTTTGATGCCATATGCACAGACAGCAACAACAAAAACAAAAGCACACACACACACACACACTTTGTCTAGCAAAATTATGGGTAAAACAAAGGCAAAGATAACTCTGCCAATATTATTTTGAATAAGGTATCTTTAATATTTGCCCAAATTTAGAAGGAGCTATAGTAACTGCCTCAATAAGCTCTGTTTCCTTTCCCAAGGAATTTGTTTGAGAGTGAGGAAAGAAATCTATTCAACAGTGCAAAGGAAAACTGACATACCTGCACACTGATAAAAATAAAGCAGTGTTTAGTACATCCTTAAAGAAGTGATTGAAGGAAACTCATGGTGATGTGTAGGGCAGGTTCTAATCCATTAACAGAGGCAAAGTCTATGAGACTAGCAACCTGCTATTCAAGACCAAGGCTGAAGTACAATGTTAGACATGAACAAAATGTGAAATGGTTGCTCATTGATTTATACCTCAACATAATGAACACTACAACCCAAAAGGTTATAGTGAGAGCTATAATAATATTGAAGATGCAGGATAGAAGGCTGAGCTTGTATATTGGTAGCAGAGGTTTCTACTGAAGGAGTTGAAAAAAACAAAATGAATGGCAACAACAAAAGTAAAATCCAGAGGCAGCTGTTTCAGCAGCACTGCCAGTAGAAACTATGAAATTATGATAATTAAATAATATTCAATATATTTAAGTTTTAGTGTGTATTTTCTGACGTGTTAGATTATATTTCTAAAAGTCCACATTGTATCTGGATATCTATTACAATGTATCAGTTAAGAACCATTGTTCTTTGTCTTCATTCATCACCATTGAATCACATGCTTCTTTAAATAAAGGAGACTGTATAATTCTGAAGGCCAGTCTCAAAACACTGAACCTTACGAAGGAGATGACAGAGGACCAGGATACGTGGCACATTGCTGTACTTGACAAGACCTGCCCACCACAACAGAATTGAGATCCTAAAACCAAGATGCCACATAAAAAGCACCAGTGCTGGTGCCATGTAAAAAACACTGGTGATGGTGCTACATAAAACGCACCTAGTACACTCTGTAAAGTGGTTGGCATTAGGAAAAGCATCCAGCCACAGAAACAAAACCAAAACAGACTATAGAACTTGGTACAGCCCCAGGCCTAGCCAGTTCCTGTCAAGCCATCCAACATGGAAAATGAATGTTAAATGTTGATGATGATGATAGTTGATGACAATTATAAACATGAAATACCTTTGATTATAAACCTGCCCAGGTGAAGTTTACCTGGTTTTGAATAACAGCAACTATCAATTTATCACTTAGGTTGATATGATCTTGCAGTTAAGAAGTTCAGTCTGCAATCACACAGTTCTGGCACCAGCACCTACACCAATGCTTTTTATGTGGTACCTTGGTTTCAGGATCTGAATTCTGTTATGGTAGATGGGTCGTCATGAGTACAGCAATGTGACACATATCTTGGTCCTTTGTCATCTGCTTCATAAGGTTCAGCATTTTGAACTGAACTCAATATTTCGTCCCATATCTTCCTTGATCTCCTTCTTCCACAACTTCCCTCCACTTAAAGTGATCTGCACTACTGGATATTTATTATATCACAAGACATTTTTCTATCTCACAACATTATCATAACAGTACTCACCAATTATTATAATTGCTGCAAAAATATCTACAATTTCCTGGACAGGTTTGGGCATCACTTTTAACTGACCAAGTTCTTCAATATTTAGAGATTCCACTAGCTTCTTGGTGTCTACAACTATCTGGACAGTTTTGAAGACAGCTCTCTGGTGAGCAACTTGGAATTCTGGCAGTAACTGACAAAGAAATATCACAAGAGTTAACTGACATAATGAGACCTTTACACATTAGGAGTCTAGGAACTTAAAATCTCATGAAATATAACAAAAACTACTTTTAATGCATATCCTCAGTTTGATATCTTCATTATGTTTCACTTCATTCAGTCATTAGCCTGCGGCCATGCTGGAGCACTGTCATGAAGGGTTCAGTTGAACAAATCAACCTTAGTACTTTCTATGATTCTTTTAAGCTTGGCACTTCTGCCAAACCATTAGGTTAAGGGAAGCAAATGGACCAACACCAGTTGTCAAGCATTGGTGGGTAGCAAACACAAAGGCCGATGCAGCTTGGCACCAGTGATGTTGCAACTCATTTCTACAGCTGAGTGAATAGGAGCAACGTCAAAAAAAGTGTTCTTGCTCAAGAACACAACAAACAGCACCGTCTAGGAATCTAACTCACAACCTCACAATTGTAAACCCAAAGATCTAACCACTGAGCCATGTACCTTCACACACACACACAAACACACATAACCAAACAAGACAATTCTTTACAGACAGATTGTTAGGTTTTCTCAAAGATATTTTTTACGTCATCCACTTCACACAATCAGGGAATACTCTAGCCATAATTTACATCACTGATTGTTGTTAATTAATATACAAACCTTCCTTAATTTATTTATTGCCTTCTTCTGTAAACACACAAAATTTTCCTGTTGTTTAATAATAGTGCCATTTTGACCAATTTGTTGCAGCAACATTCTAGAATTCTGGCAAAAAAATAATAGCACTGACTTTAGAAAGAAAATACATTGTTCATTTGCTCCTTTCCATTGTTTTGTATCAAGGAGAGAATCAATATTTTCTGCTTGGCTGTATTTACTTGGAATAAAATTGTAGTTGTAATTTATAGAATTAGTCATTATTATTAATTACTAGAGTTAGGTATTTGGTATAAGGGTGCTTTAAAAATACCCCACAGAGTGACAACTGTGCTCTACATAGTTACAGGCTGCCCTTTGGCAAGGCATAGAACCCATTCAGCTACCCTGCCGGGGACGCAGTAAAGTCATGGGACTGCAGTATGGCAGAATATAAAGAAGTAGCAAATGAGCTCAACTGAGCCAATGGTGCTTCTTGCACTGATGCTGAGCAGAGGAATCCCAGATCAACAGTCAGGATCACCAAGCTCTATCAAGAGAGGAACTACAACTCATCCAACGTTGTGTAATTAGGTAATGAAAGATTCACTATGACTTGAGCTCCCGATTCAAATTCATAATAATGGAACCAGATAGTGAGAGAGAGCCATGAGAATCCACAAAAGCAGCAAAAAAAATATAAAGAGCAACGTGGTGACCTGGTAGAATTGTTAGCACATCAGACAAAATGCCTAGCAGCATTTCTTATGATTCACTATGTTCTAAGTTCAAATTCTACCAATGTCGACTTAGCCTTACAGCATTCCCCCTGAGTTGATAAAATGAAGTATCAGTAGAGTACTGGGGTTAATGTAATCCACTTACTCCCCACTCCCCCACCTACTTCATTTTTGACAGCCTTTTGCCAAAATTGGAAACACTATTAATTACTAGAGCCTGCTACTAATTACTCATTTTCTTTTGCCTAATCATGAGGGAAAGCAGGGATCAGAATCCTTTTTAGAGCCATTGGGTGTGGTAGGAGGGAATGTGGAAAGTATTTCCAAACCAGAAGATCAAGCTTAAATGATTACCACAGACTGGGATCTTCTAAAGACACCGAAAGTAGATTGTGTTAAAAAAGGCAATCAACTGATTTTTGTCACCTATGTAGGCCATGGTAGGGTTTGGATTTAGAATGTAAAGCATCAGAGCAAATACTTCAGGAAATTTTTTTCAGATTCTTTAAAGATTCTTCCAATTGTCTTATTGTTATCATCATCATCATTAATGTCCCTTTCCCCCTTTTACTATACTGGTAAGGGTTGGATAGTTTGATAAGAACTTACAAATCAAAGGAACAAAATCATGTTAAACAATGTTATTGTCAGATTACAAAACAAACTTACTAATTGGCATTGCTCTATTAACATTGATGTATGTTCTCTCAGTTGATCGATGCTGGAAACTTCTTGTTCCACCTCACTAAGTTGATGATGAAGTGACAGACATTGGGAATGGTCAGAAGAAACCAGGAGATACCGTTTCATAGCCAAATCAACAAACCTGTGAAGAGAGTAAAAACTTACAATTTAGGATAAATATATGAATGTCTGTACTGTATTATAGACAGACATATTAAGACTAGCATCATCATCTTGGTTGTTATGATCACTGCTCCAGCCATAGTACTCTCCACTCTTCTTCAGACACTTGTCATATTCAATAACATATATATAAAATCAAATGGGCAAGATAGCTGCCACACAAGGACACTACAAATGGTCCTAAATGTGAAATGGCATCAACATAGGACAAATGAATGTCTTCAAGGAGACCTGCCAAAAGTTAGTGAGAAGATCAGGCAAATACAGTTGCAACTATCTGCATGTGCCACCCTGAACTGAAGCATCCAAATTAGTCTTCTGGAACCCACTCCATGGTGATGTAAGAAGATGTTGTCAGCCTTATATCAGCAATATGATTGCAGACAATGGCCTGCAATATATTCAGGACCTTGGAGCAGTGATGCTGGATTGAGAAGTGTAGCAGGTGGACTTTGTTGCTGCGGCCTGGTTGAAGCCAGACCATAATAATAATGATTATATCTATCTATCTATCTATCTATCTATCTATCTATCTATCTATCTATCTATCTATCTATATATATATATATATATATTTAAACAAGTGCAGCATGGAAGGTGTTTATAAGCCATTTAAAAGTACACAAAAACCATTAGATTCACTTCAATATTTAAATTTAATTTCTCAAAATATTTTCGGCACTTTGAAACCGCGACCTGTTCCCTGACAAAATTTCATGCAGCATATATATG
>NC_068997.1:31670952-31674056 GCF_001194135.2 Octopus bimaculoides
TCCACCACAAGAGGATATGTTATAATTACCATATGGCAATTAAAACCAGCTCAACTTGAGAAGCGGGGATAATCACATGATTAAAGATTTCTCCAAAATTGACACGCCTTTAAAGAAAATATAGATTTATTATCAAGAGTTAAGAGGACATTCATGGAGACATTACCCAACCTTATCTCCGGTAACCAAAAGACTTAAGACTTATACAAAAAAAAAAAAGAGTAGAAAGCATTTATGGCCCAGGTAATTTGCAAAATTTAAGCAAAAATGAACTCAAAGAAGTGACTCAAAGTTGCCAGTGGCATATATTTGAATTACATAGAATACAAATACAGACTTGTCAAATAACACAATATAAACCCTTGACTTATAAAAATTACCTCTGCTTCTTGAGATAATCATCATCACCATCACTACTGTGACCACAAGCACCAATGCCATCAAGTACATTCCTTCATCTACCCATACCACTAACACACAACCACCACCATCCACCAGTAGTAGTAGTGGATGGTGGTAGTGGTGGTGATATAAAATAGGTAATATATAAAGAAACATATACTCACTTCTGTACAAAAGTTTGGTATGTTGTGTTGCTGCAGTAAGTAAATGAATTCACCTCTTTCACCTGTACCAGTAATTGTTGAAGGGAACTGTGCATGGAAGCTAGCAAATGGCAGATATTTTCTTGCTGCTTTGTAGAGAGCCAAGTCAGTTCTGCTTACAAATATTAACATAAGAAATATTATTATATAATATAAGAGTGACTGTGTGGTAAGACGCTTGCTTCCTGAACACATGGTTTCAGGTTCAGTTCCACTGCATGGCACCTTGGACAAGTGTCTTTTACTAGAGCTTCAGGCCAGCCAAAGCCTTGTAAATGGATTTGGTAGACGGAAACTGAAAGAAGCCCATCATATATGTATGTGCGTGTGTGTGTCTTTGTGTTTGTCCCTCACCACTGCTTGACAACTGGTGTTGGTGTATTTATGTTCCTGTAACTTAGCAGTTCAGCAAAAGAGACCGATAGAATAAGTACTAGACTTAAGATACAAGTCCTGGGGTCAATTTGTTTGACTGAAAACCCTTCAAGGTGGTGCTCCAGCATGGCTGCAGTCAAATGACTGAAACAAGTAAAAGAATATGAGAATGAAAATATCATAGACAGAAGCATGATTTTGTTGCATCCACATGATTCCATGTTCAATCCCACTGTGTGGCACCTTGTTTCCATTATAGTCACTGACTAACCAATATTTGTGAGTGATACATAACAGATAGAAATAATGCAGAAGCAGGCATGGCTGTGTGGTAAAGAGGATCACATTGCAACTATGTGGTCTCAGGTTCAGTCCCACAGTACAGAACCTAAGGCAAGTGTCTTCTACTCTAACCCTGGTCCTACCACTACCTTGTGAGTGAATTTGGTAAATGGAAACTGTGCGGAGACCTATTCTGTGTGTGTATGGGGGGGGGATATCTTTGTGTTTGTCGCCACTGGAACCACCTGACAACCAGTGTTGGTTTGTTTACATCCTTGTAACTCAGCAATTTGACAAAGAAGCTGATGGAATAAAGACCAAACTTTAAAAGTAAGTACTGCGAGTTGATCTGTGCATATGTTTGTATATCGGTGTGTGTGTGTGTGAGTGTGTTTGTGTGTGTGTGTGTGTGTGTGAATGAATGTATGTGTTAAGGTAAACATGTATGTATGAATATATGTATGATTATGAGCTGATAGTGTAACAGGTAATTGAAATGAATTAGCGAGAATTTATTTCATTGGTTAAAACTGAAAATAAGCAAAATTAAAGCTTATTCAAATTTAACAGAGAAACTTGAACACAAAGAAGAAAAGGGAAATTTAATGAGCAGAACAGAAGCTTAGACTAGAATAATGGACAGAATAAAAGCTTCATAAGAGAGTGCATTATGGAAGATCATATGTTTCCTCTACAAAACCAAAACAAACAAGAGCAGTCAGAGAGTGCAAACCTCTGCCAGTGCAACACCAACATCCCCTCAATGATTAACCAGAGATGATTTTTAAAATGAGAATATCTGAAATGAAATCCTTCAATGAATATCATGAGACTTTTTGAGATTTCTCATCTCTTAAATTCTGGTCTTCCTTTAGTAATCCTGTCGTTTTGGATTGATGTATAGAAATATGTATATATGTAAGTATAGTGTAAGGTGTTAAAATGTATGTATAATCTCCTAATATAATAATAAGCATTGTCTTTTGATATATTTGTATGTATGTATGTATATATATATAACATAGAGCTGGAGTGAAAGGTGAAGGTAGAGGAGATAAATGGCAAAGAGAGTGTCATATGAATGAGAAAGGAAGGGGTGATAGAGGAATAACGGAGGAAGGAGTGAAAAAGTCGATAAACGGTATTTGAAGTGTGAGTATATGGATATGTAAAAGAGAGGTATGTTTGTGTGTATGTGTGTACAATGGAAATGGGATGGTAATGTTCAATGCTGAAAATGTGTAAGTATATGTGTGTATGTGTGTGCATGTACAAGAGAACTATGTGAAACTTTACATATACATGTAAAGAAAATATAAAAAATAATCCAGAATTCTTGTCCCGTACTGGATCAATCCCAGAATCTCATCAGTTTGTGCCAGTCATGAGGCCAAACATCCCTGAAAGTTTCATCTGAATCCATCCAGTGGTTCTTGAGATATCTTGTCCACAGACAAACTGGCATACAAACAAACACGACTGAAAACAATACCTCCACCTTTGCTAAGGTGTGTGTGTGTGTATCACGGACGTACAGAGCTATTCTGATGGTGAAATAGACATGAACATAACTTATATTTTTTATCTTTGAATTATTTCAGTCATTAGAATGTAGCCATGCTGGAGCACCGCCTTGAGGAATTTCTTTTGTCAAATGAATTGATCCAAGTACTTTTTTTTAAAGTTTGGTACTTATTCTATCAGTCTCTTTTGCCAAACTGCTAAGTTACAGGAACATAAACACACCAATATTGGTTGTCATGTGGTGGTGGGGGGTGGGGGAACGAACATAGACACAAAGACACATACACAAATACATACATACATACATACATACATACA
>NC_068997.1:31674152-31676883 GCF_001194135.2 Octopus bimaculoides
ACACACACATGTATCTTTTAAATTTGTTTATGGGAAATATTTTCGAATATGCATATAAAAGCTTCTATGTCATTATGTCTGTTAGAGCAGTTCTATGGGATTGTACCCAGCTATGCTGATATAAAATAAGATAAATATAGTAATAATAATAATAATAATAATTTATGGATGGAATTTTTAGATATTTTAATGTATCACTATGCATATTTCCACAAATCACATGTTTTTTGTGACCATGGTCATAAAATATCTATAATTTCCATTCATGGATTATTATTATTATTATATATACAATGGGCTTCTTTCAGTTTCCATCTACCACATCCACTCACAAGGCTTTGGTCAGCCTGAGACTATAGTAGAAACATTTGCCCAAAGTGTCATGCAGTGAGACTGAATCTGGAACCGTGTGGTTGGGAAGCAATCTTACCTCACAGCCATACCTACACCTATGTAGTGATCTATGTAGAAATCTTAATTAATTAAAATTACATTCTACTGGTTGTTCCCTCCTAGATCCATTTTAGGGTCCTAAACCATGCAATTTCTGTGCTTCCACCCAACATCTTTCCCAAGACAAGTTGCAAGTTTATTGCTGATTGTACTGGCACAGAGAGGAAACTGCAATATAATTTTCAAATGAACCCTATTCTTAAGGTCTAAGTGTGTCCATCGTTAACACACATGACAGATGATGCAGTATGGTTATTTTTTTTTAACCCTTCTCATAGTGCAGCTTCTGGTGGTTTCATTCGTACCAGGCACCAGGTTAAGTCACTACTTCTCTGCATTGACAGATCATTGCTTCAGCACTATGTGATTAGAATGTCACTGGAAAGGATCATAAGACAAGTTTTTCAAGATGAGTTAATTTGTAGGAGACCTAGGGATAGACCAAGAGCAAGATGATTGGATATTATTATAAGTTCAGTTGGTCACACTTGGGAATCCAGCAGGAAAATGTAATGATAGTTGCTTCTGATAGGACCCTATTGAGGAGGTGCCTGAGGACTCTACTCTCATGATCATCCAAAGAATTGTGGGTATCAAAGTGGATAGAGAGATGGAAAATTACATTTATAGTGCTAAGGGGAAAAATCATTAATCCAATGGCTAAATGTGGTCAAGAATAATAGTGGAGATAATACTGAAATTTAAGTTAATTTAAAATAACTTTGAATATAGAATTCAGTGGTGAGTGAGACTGATCTTTGGCAGGACAGTGATAACTCTGAACATGTTTCAGTTTTATTAGACCTCATTAGAGAATGAAATATTGCCTGTTTGTTGACAATGTTCTTCTGTTTTGCAAGGGTAATAATACCCAATTTTTCTGCTGTTTCCATGACTAAACTGCATTAAAAATATTACTTTCTTGTCTGTATAATATGATACACATTCGACACTTCTAAAGAACAAATATAAGTTTGTTTAGATATATATTGTCTTGTTTTTCACCATAAAATTTCAGAGAAACAAAGTAAGGATAATAATGATTTTTGCCAATGGACAGCTAGATTAATAGCAGTAAGTAATTAAATATTGTAATACTAACCATTAACATGATACATAGCATTTTCAACCAATTCCTTTCTTGCCCAGTGTGATAACCAAATAAAATTTGTATTTTTCACCAATGCTGAAAATTTACAGCACCACTTCTGGTAATCCTTACTTCTGTTGGTAAATACTAAACAAACCTTCAGGTTTCTTTCTATGTTTCTAAAGATAATAACATTATTACAACATTATTATACAGGTAATAACAATATTAGGCAATAACATAATTATAAAAGTAATAACAATATTATAACACAAGATATTGTACTGGAAACCAAAATAACCATATTTATTGTAGATATATTATCTCACAGAGAACACAAAACAATATCAAAATAATTAAATCATTTCTTGATTTAATTAAACTTTGATGTTTAATTAAATCAGAACTACATTTGCTTCAAATTAATGTGCATTTACAGCAAAGACTTGATGGTTCTTCTTGATTTTCTCAAATAAATTAATGTGAAGTGAGATAATAAAACTATCAGATAACTAACTATATATGTGTTAAAAAAAAAACTTATACTTTGTAGTTTCAAGATAACAGCCATAAAACTTAATATGTGCATGTATACACATACACATAGATACATACATGCTAGTATGGAAAACAAACATTACATGATGATGATGATACATGTACACACACAAACACACACATGTACATTTATGAATAGAAAAATGATAGAAAATGGAATGAACGACATTATTTAAAATCACATGATTCTAAATGGAGAATTTCGTTCATTTAATTTTCTATCATTTATATAAACTCTACGGATACTATGAAATTACCCATGTATATAAGAGGGTGCTGGAAAATTCCTGGCTTTCAGGGTATTGTGAAAGGTCTGGTTGATGGCCAAACCTTCCAAGTTCTTTTACAGAGTTTAGAGTAAACTGAAAGACCACTGCAATAAGTGTGTGAATCTGAGTGGGGAATATGTTGAATAAAATCATAATTAACTGACCCTCCTGTATTTTCTTTTACCTAAAGCCAAGAACATTTCAGCACCCCCTTGTATCCAGCAACAGAAGTATTCCCACTGCATGATGACATCAGATAGCAAACAATTGTGGACAAGCTTTGTATAGCATTCTACAAGGTTTTTACCTGAATCTCATTTAACTATATATATGTATGCATATATATATATATATATATATA
>NC_068997.1:31676997-31693221 GCF_001194135.2 Octopus bimaculoides
TGTATGTATACATAAGTATATATATATACATATATATGCATACATGCATATATATATATTTATATACATATATATGCATACATGCATATATATATATATATATATATATATATATATATACACATATATACATATACATACATACATACATACATACATACATACATAGTGACTCAAAGGGAAGCCACCTCTAGCCGTTTTGAACAAGACAATCTCATAATCACAATTTCAACAGCTGTTCAATCTGGAATTTTGGTGGAACACCAATTTGAGCACTCAGAACGTATATTGTTAAAGTGAATTTTAGTCATGCCGATTAAAACTCCATAGTACCAACACATACACACACACGTATATATACGTATGTATGTGTGTGTGTTTGTGTATGTATATATATATCATCATCATCATTTAACGTCCGCTTTCCATGCTAGCATGGATTATATATACACACACACACACACACACACACACACACACACACATTGTTAATGTCTTGTTTTTTTTATTAGCTCAACCTAAATATGAAGATTTGGTAATTTACAAATGATTAATTCCTATCCTTATCAAATAACTGATTTTTATCTTTACCAGAAAGGTTCTCAGTATCCAAAATGAACATCTCTCCCTCTTAGTAAACCCTCAGCGCAGACAATGCTGTCTTAGTTGTATGGTTAAAGGATTTATTTCTCAACCATATGGTTTTGGATTCTCATCACCCTCTACCTTAGACAAGGCTCTTTTATAATAGCTTTGGAAGGGAAATTTGTATGTATGTGTTTGTGGGTGTGTGCGAGAGCACATGCATGTATCATCATCATCATGTAGCATCCACTTTCCTTGCAGGCATAAATTAGACAGCTTGACAGGAGCTGACAAGTCTGAAGACTGCACTAGGTTCTACTGTCTGCTGCTTTGGCATGGCTTCTACATATAGATGCTCTCCTTAATGCCAGCTATATATGTATTTCTTATATTGTTTTATTTTGTTTCAGTCATTTGACTGCAGCCATGCTGGAGCACCACCTTTAGTTGGACAAATCGACCCCAGGACTTATTCTCTGTAAGCCTAGTACTTATTCTATCAATCTCTTTTGTCAAACCACTAAGTTATGGGGATGTAAACACACCAACATCGGTTGTCAAGCGATGGTGGGGGGACAAACACACACACACACACACACACACACACACACACACATACAACAGGCTTCTTTCAGTTTCTGTCAACCAAATCTACTCACAAAGCTTTGGTCAGCCCGAGGCTATAGAAGACACTTGCCCAAGGTGCCACACAGTGGGATTGAACCCGGAACCATGTGGTTGGTAAGCGAGCTACTTACCACACAGCCACTCTATTTTGGCATATATGCATATGAAAACTATAAACATCAATCCTCTGTAATGTTTGCTCTCCCCAACTTGCACAGATGCTCCCTTGTTATGAATGCAATAAACCACTCACTCACAGACACAATAGTGCTCCGTAATGAAATCCACTATTCTTCATAAAATAATTAAAACAAAATATTTTAGGTAAACTTTACCTAACAAAATGCTGCCACATGTTTGGCAATGAGGAATTCTTGAAATCTGACTGGTTTGTATCATTTTTCAGAGAACTGGCAATATTATCTTGCTGTTCCTGAGAAAATAAGTAATCCAGGTTCCCATTAACAATGTACTCCAAAAGTAATTCAAGAATTTCTTCATTGCAGATATCTTTGTCTTTTACTAAAAGGAAAATTTTCTTGTTCTGAAATATAAATAATAAACACGCATATAAAATATAGTAATGGGACCTAAGCAGGGTAGAAAAATATGGGACAGAGATATAAAAATAATGCAGGTCCAATACAAATACAAGCTTGGCATTAATAAAATGCTGTAATTTGATAAGGGTTTCAAAGAATATCATATTTCATTGTCTGTCATATGGGTTAATAAGGAATGCATTCAGACATTAGGTAAAGGGTGCCCATTTTAAAGAATATATTACTGTACTCAAGAAGACCTGCTCACTACAACAGTATTGAAATCCTAAAACCAAGGTACCATTTAAAAAGCATTGGTGTGGGTGCCACTTAAAAAGCACTGAGTACACTTTCTGGAATGGTTGGCATTAGTTATAGAACCAAACCAAATCAGACCATGGAACCTAGTGCAAGCCTTGGCCATACCAGCTCCTGTCAAGCCGTCCAACCTATGTCAGTATAGAAAACAGACATTAAATGGAGATATTGACGATGATGATGATGATGATATCTCCACCCAATGCTTATACAACCAGCAATATTTGGGAGTCATGGTATGAAAGCACAAAAGTTGCATGTGTCAAGACCCCGAAGTAAGTCCAAGAGGGAACAGATAGGACCCTATGGAAGATGTGCCTGAGGATTCTACATCCATGAACCTTCCAGGAATAGGGGGCAAAGAAGATGAATGGATGGATATAAGAATATCTAAGCATATAGTAAATGTGTGATAACTTATAACCGGCCCCTTTTCAGTTACGACAATGAGTGTTCCAGTTGGTCTGATCAATGGAATAGCCAACTCATGAAATTAACATGCAAGTAGCTGAGCCTCACAGACATGTGCACCCTTAACATAGTTCTCAAGCAGATTCAGCATGACACAGAATGTTACAAGGCTGGCCCTTTGAAATACAGGTACTACTCATTTTTGCCAGCTGAGTTGTCAGGAGCAACACGAAATGAAGTGCCTTGCTCAAGGATTCAACGCGCTACTGGGAATCGAACTTATGACCTTAAGATAATGAACCACATACCCTAACAACTATGGTATATCCATGAAGTATATGAAGTAAGCTATAATGTATAGCTTGTGGTATGTAACATAAACACATTGTTGTGAGCTGACCGATTGGTTAGAGTGCTGTAAAAAATGCCTTGAGGTATTCATTCCAGCTCTAATAATTGGCACAAAGTCACTCAATAACTGTTATGAGAGAATCCTGAACACCCCCAGGTGGACTAACCAATTACAATAAATAAGAACTGAGTGAACTGTCAGAGGGTAGCCAACGGTGTTAATTTGACTGTGCTGGTTAACCATGTTAGTTCGACATGTGTTGGTTTAACATTCAGTAAATGAACAATGGCTGCTGTATATCGTACCTACATTCCAGTAGTATGGAGTGCATTCTGTGTTAATATATATTTCTGTGATAGGTTATTTTTAGATAACCACAACCAACTATTTATTTGTGTAATACCATTTTACACCAGACATGTATATCCATGTCATAACAATAATGCACTCCAACCTCTGGCTCACAAATGCACTCTCTCTCCTATCCATGTTTTTACCCTCACTACAATAACTTCTGCAGCTGCTGCTGTTGCTCTCAAGTTGTTACCACTTAGGACATTCCCTCACTGTTATCATCCATGTTGCATCCATGCCACCTAATCCACCCCAATCTATACACTAACCAATAAGCACAATCCTTCATTCACAGTATATTAACCCACTGAAATTTTATTTCCTGCATATTTACCTCTGCAACTATCAAGTTGCAATTATGCAACATGTCTTGAAAAGCCTTCAAAGGCTATGTGCACAACCCCACTTTTTTTACATGAGCAATCCAAATAAACACATACACACACATGCATATGCATACACTCACATACATACACTCACACATAATGCCCAGACATCACAAAGAAATAAATAATGGCTTCAAATTATGGCCCATGGACATCAATTTCGCAGGAGGATCAAGTTGATTACATTGACCCCAGTGTTCAACTGGTACTTATTTTATTGACCATGAAAGGATTAAAAGGCAAAGTCAACCTCAGCAGAATTTGAACTTAGCACATGAAGATAGACAAAATGCCACTAAGCATTTTTGCCTGGCTTGCTAATGATTCTGTCAGCGCACTGCCTTTCCACAAAGAAATAAATAACAACAAATTAGCCCCTGCCAAATATTTGTAAACTGGCTTACCTTCAATCCAGCCTGCTGACAAATATTGATCAGCTGATTCCGCAAGAAGAGAGATTGTTGAAAACAATTCATGTTTGCTGAGCACTTCTGAAGGTGTAAAGGTGTCCAGTCAGTGAGAAAGGCTGATAAATACAAAACATCATAAAAGCTGCCAGAAAGACCTTCTGTCACAACAGTCATATGAGCTGGACACTTGGCAGTACAACAGGAAAGTATTCTGGAAACTCGACATATCAGCTCAAGATTTACCTGTCAAAGAAGATGAAACCGATACATATTACTAACAAATTATAGGCTAGTTCTATAACAGTGGTTCTCAGTCAGAATCCTTATAAGATTTTTGGGAGTTCACGCAGCAAAATAGTAAATTGCAGATTCTGAAAATATTTTGATTAGAAATGTTTATTAGCATGTATTGGAAGAAACAGCTAGGTTTCTTTCTCTAACATTTTACATAGTTCACCTTATGCAAGTAAATGTGCTGAAATAAAATAGGAATTGTGAAAGAAGTTTCTATAAAACTAGTTTTTAAACATCGAATGGCTATGTGGGTCCACCAGAATAAAACAGTAGTGAAAAGGGTCCATAGACAAAAGATGGTTGAGAACCCTATTCGATAACATCCATATCTATATCATACCAAATACATTAATCCTCTGAACGTGGAAAGCGGATGCATTAAAATAAGCAGCAATTTCAGTCTTTCACTTGAGTAGGCCATGGAGGGATTTGGACATATGTTCTTATGTTCTAAAAGTCTCACTGGTTCATTACTCTGAATTAGTATTTTTTTTTTTTTTTTGACCTCAGAAGAAATTAAGGCAAAGTTGACCTCAGTGAAATTTGAATTCAAAGCATAGAGTTGAAATATTTACCACAAAGCATTCGGTGGGAATTGAACCCTGATGCAGAGAGCTGGGATAAATGCTGTGAGGTATTCTATCCCATGCTCTGAGAGAGTGAAAAAGAGAGGGGAAGGGAGGAAAAGAAGTGTGAGAGTGAGAGAGAGAGAAACAGACAGACAGAGATGTCAGTGGGTAGATGTATGGGTGGATGGATTGATAGATGAATAGATAGACTCAGTTAGGTGATAATGATAGGCAGACAGATAGGTAGGTAGCAGACTGACAGACAAACAGATAAATAAATAAATAAACAGGGATGCAGGTAGGTCAGTAGGTAGACTGATGGTTAGATAGATTTGATCAGATGGTAATGATAGATAGACAGACAGATAGGGATAGACAAATAGGAGGAAATATCAAGGAAATAACATAATGGTTGCTGAAATGCCAGCTACCAAGCTATAAGAAGTAAAATTTTAAAAATACAGGAACTAAAAATTCCAACAAATAAAAATAAACTTACATTGTAAAGTGGAAGTTGCAGAGGTTGGTTAGATTTACTATACTCAGAAGCAGTCTTGGATAATAAGTGATGTATAGTGGAATAGTCATTTACAATTTGATATTTCTTGTCAGCTCCAACTTTACCATTGTCACTTTCAAAGAGATTACTGAAGACTAAACCTTCAGTTATTACCGGAAGTTCACACTGTAGACCAAAAATTAAATAAATAAATAATAACAGGAAATAATATGATGGATGTTAAAAAATATTATCTGTTATAGAAATATCATGTTTGTATATATGTATATGTGTGTTTGTATGTAATGTAGGTGTGAAGGTATGTGGCTGAGTGGTTAGGATATTTGGCTCATGACCTTAAGATCATGAGTTCAATTCCCAGCAGCGTGTTCTGTCGTTGAGCAAGACACTTTATTTCACATTGCTCCAGTTCACTCAACTGGCAAAAAGTGAGTTGTACCTGTAATTCAAAAAGCCAGCCTTGTCACATTCTGTGTCAAGCTGATTCTCCTTGTGAACTATGCTAAAGGTACACATGTCTGTGGAGTGCTCAACCACAGACAGACAAAAAGATAGACAGTAGTCAGACAGGTAATTAGGTATGTAAGTAGTTAAGTTGATAAGCAAATAAGGAAGATATGTATGTAGGTATGTGTGTATGTATGTATACGGTAGGAAGGTAGGTAAAATGGTGATATGTATTCTTAGACATGTATGTAACTTTAAAGATCAGCTGCCAGTAAAACTGTTTCACATACATATATGCACATACATACACATCTATAGAAGCATATACAAACTCTTATATAATCACAAATGTATAATTTCTTTGCTCAATTTTTCTTGTTACTGAGAATTATATAATTCTACAAATTAAGCCATTATCATAAAGTAATTTAGAAATATGTCTGCAGGAGAAACATGAGATTTCAGTAGTATTATAGCTTTAAAGACTATAATAGGTAGGTAAGTAGATTAATATTAATGAGTATTAATTATTCAGTGAAATTAATCAGTCTAAGCAGTATAATTGACAAACAATTTCATTAATGACTGTCTTGAATGTAAGACGATGTTGTATGGTGAAGAAATTTGCTTGCATTCAAGCAGTTCCAGGTTTTTAGTGTGGGCAAGAATCTTCTCACATAACCCTGGTTCAAGCAAAATGTTTCCAGTAAAATTGGATTGATAGAAACTGTGCAGAATTTTGTGAGAATGAACCTGCTCTTGGGTTGTTGGCTTAGTCCATCATTACTTTGTTTAATACCAGCATCTGTGCCTTGTGTACCTTTAGCAGAGTTCACTCTGTTTCATATATTCAGACCTTGTTTCTAGTCTGCATATATCTTGATGTGTTTTCTCATCACCCAACTAATTTTGGTGACCCTTCTTCAATGGACATATGTGTTACTCTTCCTCATCTGAGACATACTTCCCAACCACATGGTTTCAGGTTCAGTTCCACTGCATTGTATCTTAGGCAAGTGTCTTCTACTATAGCTTCAAACCAACCAAACTGTTTTGACTGAATTTGGCTGACAGAAATTGAAAGAAGCCCGTTGTGTGTGTGTGTGTGTGTGTGTGTGTGTGTGTGTGTGTGTGTGTGTGTGTGTGTGTGTGTGTGTGTGTGTGTGTGTGTGTGTGTGTGTGTGTGTGTGTGCGTCTGTGTTTTTCCTCCTACCATCACTTGACTACTGGTTTTGGTGTGTTTATATCCTTGTAAATGAGTGCATCAGCAAAAGAGACCATTAGAATAACTGTCAGGTTTAAAAAACAAAACAAGTACTGGGGTCAATTCATTTCACTAAAAGTTCAAGGCAGTGCCCCAGCATGGCCACAGTCTACTGACTGAGGCAAAGTGGAAGGAAAAACAAAAGATAATTCAATTTCTTTCCTACTTTTAGTGATGACAAGATTTTTTTCTTCTTTTATTTTGGATGAAATCAAAAAGGGAACTGTTTCCTACATGGCTATCTGACATCTCCACTTGTCACTAACAACAGCAAACAAGAGAGTCTCTTATGTGATCACTCAAGTTGCTAGATACAGCAATCAAAGCTCCTTCAAACTACACTCTACTACCTTAAAAAAAACACATTGGATAATGCAATTTTCAATTCTGTGTCATCATCATCATCTTTTAACATGCATTTTCCATACTGGATTGGATGGTTTGACAGGAGCTAGCCAGCCAGAGAGCTCCCCAGGTTCCATTTGTCTGTTTTGGTACAGTTTCTACGGCTGGATGCCCTTCCTAACACCAACCACTTTACAGGGTGAGTTGGGTGTTTATATGTGCTACCACTATGGGTGCACTTGTGTGGCACCAGCACAAGTGCATTTTAGGTGGTGCTGGCACCTGCAGGACAAAGACTTCTCAGATGAAAGAGGAAGTTGGGGCATGGCCATTAAGGATATTCTCAATAAAAAGATGGAGTGATCACATATGGAATGCCTTTGATCATAGGTTTGTTCTATCAGGGCTGACCTGGTGTTAAAGAACATCAACAGAAGCAACCCTATGTTTATACAGAAAAACAAATATAATATAGCAATTACATCATGGAAGTATCATTATAACCATTCTTTTATCTTTAACTTTTGCTTGTTTCAGCCATTAGACTGTGGACATGCTGGAGCACCACCTCAAAGGATTTTTGTTGAATGAATTGACCTCAGTACTTCTTTTCTGTTTTTTTTTTTTTAAGCCTGTTACTTATTCTATCAGTTCTGAATCACTAACTTATGGGGACATAGACACACCAACACTGGTTATCAAGCAGTGGTGGGGGGCAAACATTGACGCAAAGGCACACACATACACACACACACACACACATACATATATATATATATATATATATATATATATATATATAGGAGGGGCTTCCTTCAGTTTCCATCTACCAAATTCACTCAGAAGGCTTTGGTCGGTTATAGTAGAAGGCACTTACCCAGGATGTCACACAGTGAGATGGAACTTGGAACCATGTGGTTGGGAAACAAACTTCTTACAACACAGTCACACCTAAAACACATATTTAAATTCAATTTTTATTTCTATAGTAAGATGGACACCAGCTTGGCTGTATGGTTAAGAAGCATGCTTTGCAATCACATGGTTTTGGTTCAATTGCACGGCATGGCACCTTGGGCAAATGTCTGCTGTTACAGCCCTGGGCTGATCAATGCCTTGTGAATGAATTTGGTAGATAGAAACTGCATGGGAGCTCATCAAATATATGTTTTTGTGTGTGTATGTGTGTGCGCATTTGTCGTCACCACCACCACCACCATTGTGTGACAACTGGTGTTGGCTTGTTTACATCCGTGTAACTTAGTATTTTGGCAAAAGAGATGATAGAATAAGTTCCAGACTAAAAAATATATACAGGGTACATTTGTCCAACTAAAATCTTCGAGGTATTGCCCCAGCATAGCCATAGTCCAATGACTGAAACAGCTAAAAGATGAAAGATAAGATGTCTTTTTAAATAGGTAAAATATTTCTTCATCCCTGATGTAACTGCTTCAGTTTCAACAGACAAGGCAGAAAGCTAGCAGAAACATTATCACATCAGGGGTATTTCGTCCGTCTTAGAGGTATTTTGTCTGCCTTTATGTTCTGAGTTCAAATTCCGCTGAGGTCAACTTTGCCTTTCATCCTTTCAGGGTCGATAAATGAAGTACCAGTTGTGTACTGGGGTCAATCTAATCGACTGGGTCCCTCTCCCCAAAAATTTTGGGCCTTGTGCCTAGAGTGGAAAAGAAGATACAGCCAGAGATTAAGCTCTATCGTATGATATAAAATTCAAGAAAGTAAAACAAAATGACTTTAAATTTACTTGTATTCCGTGGGTTAAGTATTTCCTGATGGAGTTGTGCACAGTTTCCAGATATCTTTCAAAGTCAACAGAAGTGGACATTTTGCGACCAAACTGCCAGTAGCACTCATTATACCAGAGACGAAGAATAATATCAAACTGACTTGCAGACGAAATTGATAAGCAGAGGTTGCTGAATGAGAAAGTAAAAAAGTAAAAAAGAAACTTTTCAGTTATCGATTATACTTGGTTTTCAACTCAATATATATATGGAGTGGCTGTGTGGTAAGTAGCTTGTTTACCAACTACATGGTTCCAGGTTTTGTCCCACTGCATGGCACCTTGGGCAAGTGTCTTCTACTATAGCCACGGGCCAACCAAAGCCTTGTAAGTGGATTTGGTAGGCAGAAACTGAAAGAAACCTGTTGCTTGTATATATATATATATGCATACATATATATGTGTGTGTGTGTGTGTTTGTGTGTTTGTGTTTGTCCCCCCACCATCATGTTTATGTTCCCATAACTTAGTGGTTTGGCAAAAAGAAACCAATAAAATCAGTACTCGGCTTGCAAAGAATAAGTCCTGGGGTCGATTTGTTTGATTAAAGGCGGTGCTCCAGCAAGGCCACAGTCAAATGACTGAAACAAGTAAAAGAATAAAAGAATATATATATATGTATGTATGTATGTGTATGTGTGTGTGTATCACAGTATCAATAAGACTATTAGATGTTGTTATACATCACTAGTCACACTGCGCTTCACATTGTTTCAGCCTTTGAATGTTGTCACCCCACTGGCTAGGCAACCAAGTCAATATCCCACCTGATCAGAAGGCTATTCCATTTACAGCTGAGTGAATTGGAGCAAAGTGAAATGAAGTGTTTTGCTCAAGAACACAATAAGCCACCTGGTCAGGGAATTGAACCCACAACTTAGAGGAAACATGAGCAATACCTCAACCACTACGCCACGTACCTCTGTGTGTATATGTGTGTGTGCATGCATGGTTGTGCATGCGTCTGTGGGTGTATTTGTGTGTGTCCTTGTCTTAACATCTCATGATGATTGTAAATGAGCAACACTATTACACAAGTGACTTTGTTCATTTCCTGTTTTCAGGGAAATATTATCTTACTTGGAAACAGAAGGTTTGTGACAGGAAGGGCATCCAGCTGTAGAAAATCTACCTTAACAAATTCCACCTGATTCGTACTTGTGTGGAAAGGTGGATATTTGATGATGATCACAATGATGATGAAGATGGATTTGTCATTTATTCTACAACTGAACCACTGACACAAATTTATTGGTATATCATAGGTGTCAGTGCCTAGGCTGCAAGAGTTCAGTGAAAATTTCTGACATTTCATAGAAGGAATTACTATTAAAAAACAAATGAAATAGGACTGAATATTTTTTTGCATGCTTTGAAATGTTTGACATAATTCCATGATGATGCAATAGCTTCAGTTTTACACAATTTCAATCATTTTCCAAACATGAAATTCTTAAATATTCTCTTCACTCTGACTTCATACATCCGAAGATGTGGGAGCATTCCATGCTACCTACAAAACTATATTTAAAGTGGAATTTAGTCAACTTCACACACACACACGTTAATCAATTTGCATACCTTGAAAGTGTGCTCTCCACCAAATGCAATTCTGAGCAAGATGTGGAATGAAGAATCAGTTTGGCTTGCTCAGCTTTTGGTAAACTAACTACATACTTGTGGAACTTGGTCTTTGTATCATCATGATGTAAAAAAACTTGAACGTTTTCATCAAGTGAAACTTTTCTCTCTCTTGAACATCAAGTGGTTTGACTATGTCTCCATTAATTTCATGATGGAAAGGGCTAATAGCCAGAGTATCAAATTCCTAATCATCAAATATTGTCTTTGATGGGCTGGTCATGAACAATTTCCTCATCAAATCCTCTTCAGCAAACTGGTAACTGGGAATGGACAAAGAGGAGCTCCTCTTTGACACTGTAAAAATCAGCTAAAGTCAACTCTAAAGCAGACCAACTTCAACCCCTGGCTTTTCAGATGACCATAACCAACTGTCCCAACTACCAATAAAACATAAACAATAACATAATATTGTTTGAAAGAGAAAGAATAAAAAAAGACGGGAGACAACGGTAACAGAAGACCAGACAGCAGCAAGCACTTCCAACTCTGACTCTCACATGTGGCCAATGCGATCACCTTATCTGTCCTACATGAGGATTAGCCTTATTAGCTATATTAACCACCAGCATTGATTGTCCAAATATTCATCCAGAAAGAGAAGTCAATTCTTGGATTCAAGGGACAAGCTGATGATATACATACATACATATATATATTGAGAGAGAGAGAGAGAGAGAGAAGTAGACAGAGTCTTGGTGACACAAACAGTAAAAATGGAACTCTATATACAAAGAAGACCAGATGCATTTATATGCATTTACTCTTGTATTCTTTTACTTGTTTCAGTCATTTGACTGTGGCCATGCTGGAGCACTGCCTTGAAGGGTTTTAGTCGAAGAAATCGTCCCCAGGACTTACTTTTTAAAAAAGCCTATTACTTATTCTGTCAGTCTCTTTGCTGAACCGCTAAGTTGCAGGGATGTAAATACATCAACACTGGTTGTCAAGCAGTGATGGTGGGGACAAACACAGGCACTTCTTTCAGTTCTCATCTACCAAATCCACTCACAAAGCTTTGGTTGGGCCAAGACTATAGTAGAAGATACTTGCCCAGGGTGCCATGCAGTGAGACTGAACCTGGAACCATGTGGTTGGGAAGCAAAGCTTCTTACCACACAGACATGCCTGACCAATATTTCTTTATTATTTAGTTGTAAAGCTACATAAGTGACACTGGTGCCAAGAGTTACTTCTTTGGTTTTACAGTTAATAAATGAATAAATGTATATGCATATGTATTTGTGTGTGTGTGTGTGAAAGAGAGAGAGTGTGTATGTGTGTGTGTGCATGCACATGTGTGTGTGCATGTATGTATGCTTATGCATGTATAAATATTTAATTAATAAGCATTAAAAATTATTTGAGAAACTAACCTAAATAAAGATTTCAATCCATTTACACTAAAAATATAGTGTTGTCTTCCTGGGGTTGATAGAAACATTGATTTCAATTTGGTGTAAATGTCAATGGTACATGCTCCAAGGGTCTGAAGAAAGGTGTAGAATTTGGCGCCATTCTGTGGAAACAGAAAGAAAATAATGAAATTATCATTTTAAAATTAGGAAATAATTTTAATTAAAATTTTTCCATTATAAGCCACAGAAAATAGTCCATTGTGGAATGTTTTTATATAGAAGCCAATAGTTTCAAATTTGTCATTTGATATCATTTATTTATCACAGTCAGTGAAATGTGGCCATATAGGTGTACCTCCTTAAAGGTATTTTAGTCAAATGATTTGACCCCTGTACTACTTTTATTTTTATCTTAGGCCTGGTACTTATTTTATTGTTCTCTTTCATCAAACTGCTAAGTTATGAGGACATAAACCAATGCCTGTTGTCAAATAAGGGCAGGAGACAGGCACAAATACTCACATACATACATTCATACATACATACATAAAGAGAATGCAAATCCTTAATTCATATGCTACAAAAGATGATGAAAGCTGGTATTATAAAAATCTGTAAAACCTTCTTAAGATTTAAAGGATGATGGCTAAGACAAGATATTTTCCTTCACAACCTTGCAACCAAGTAGGTGGTGGCCAGTCAAAATTTACACTAAAATTAAAAAGAGAAGACCATATATACATTACATGCATACAATAGGCTTCTTTCAGTTTTCGTCTACCAAATCCACTCACAAGGCTTTGTTTGGTCAAGGCCTATAGTAGAAACACTTAACATATGTGTCACACAGTGGGACTGAACTGGGAATCATGTGGTTAGGAAGCAAACTTCTTACCATACAGTCACACCTGTGTCTGGTCTAACAAAATGATAAAATTTGTTAATAGCTAGCTCAGATATATTTTTGTATAGCATTCATGTTTAATTTTAAAATCCTTTAGCTAGGAAGAACCAAAGTACACAAGACCCTTTACAGGGCCTCTAGACTAGTACTTTATTTATCAATCCAGGAAAAATGATAGGTAATGCTGACTTTGGCAGCCAGAGTAAACACCACAAGGTATTTCATTTGATGCTCTACCAACTCAGCCAATATGCCACCATTGTTTGTAAGACATCTTTTATCAGGCATGGATGTGTGGTTAAGAAGCTCACTTTGCAGCCACATGGTTTTGAGTTCAGTCTCACTGCATGTCACCATTCTGTTAGTCTTGCACTTTGAGCCTGGACTGACCAATGCATTGTGAGTGAATTTGGAAGACAGAAACTGTGGAAGGCGGCGAGCTGGCAGAAACATTAGCATGCCGGGCGAAATGCTTAGCAGTATTTCATCTGCCGCTATGTTCTGAGTTCAAATTCTGCCGAGGTCGACTTTGCCTTTCATCCTTTCGGGGTCCATTAAATAAGTACCAGTTACATACTGGGTCGATATAATTGACTTAATCCCTTTGTCTGTCCTTGTTTGTCCCCTCTGTGTGTAGCCCCTTGCGGGCAGTAAAGAAATAAGAAACTATGGAAGCATATTGTTTATATGTGTGTGTCAGTGTGTTTGTCTTAGTCTCCTCTTCACTACATGAGAACTGGTGTAGGTTTGTTTATGTCCCTGTATTTTAGTAATTCTAGTAAAAAACGTCAATAGAATAAGTACCAGACTTTAAAAAAAGATAAATACTGGAGTCAATTTGTTTGACTCAACCATTCAAGGCAGTGCCTCAGCATGGCCACATCCAATGGCTAAAACAAGTAAAAACAAAAGGAAAAACAAACTATATTATATGACAGGCAGATTATTTAATTATTACTTCTTATTTTTTTCAAAATTTAAAAATGTTGATCATAGGCTCAGGTGTGGCTGTGTGGTAAGAAGTCTACTTCCTAATCACATGGTTCCAGGTTCAGTCCCACTGCATGATACCTTGGGCAAGTGTCTTCTATTAATACTATATCCTCAGGCTGACCAAAGCCTTGTGAGAAGATTTGGTAGGCGAAAACTGAAAGAAACCCATCATGTATGTATATATCTATCTGTGTGTGTGTGTGTGTTTGTCCCTCACCACCACTTGACAAGTGGTATTAGTGTGTTTACATTCCCATACATTAGCAGTTCAGCAGAAGAGATCAATAAAATAAGTACCAGGCCTTAAAATAATAAGCACTGAGGTGGACTCATTTAACAAAATGTTTTTCAATACATTGCTCCAGGATGGCCACAGTCTAATGTCTGAAACAAGTAAAAGATAAGAGATAGGATTTTCTTGATTATCTAAAAATCAAAACAAAAATCTTTTGCCAGTTTTCTACAAAAGATTAATATAATTGAAAGCATAAACTATTTGCAATAATGAAAAAATAGAAGTAGAAAATTGAAAGTTTTCCAATGAAGATAATTAATTCTGCTTCTTATGCTATGATATGTTTTGTACTTACTCTTTTACTCATTTCAGTCATTTGACTGTGGCCATGCTGGAGCACCACCTTTAGTCGAGCAAATTGACCCTAGGACTCATTCTTTGTAAGCCTAGTACTTATTCTATTGGTCTCTTTTGCTGAACTGCTAAGTTACAGGGACATAAACACACCAGCATTGGTTGTCAAGCAATGCTAGGGGGACAAACACAGACACACAAACATACACATACATATATATATATACATATATACGACGGGCTTGTTTCAGTTTCCGTCTACCAAATCCCCTCACAAGGCTTTGGTCGGCCCAAGGCTATAGTAGAAAACACTTGCCCAAGGTGCCACGCAGTGGGACTGAACTCCGAACCATGTGATTGGGAAGCAAGCTACTTACCACACAGCCACTCCTGCGCCTATATATGTATGTGCGTATGTATGTATTACATAAAGAATAACTTGTTGAGCATCAGATAAAATACCCTGTACTATTTAGTCATTGCTCTTTACATATCTACGTTCAAATCCCAACTTTATCTCAACTTTGCCTCTCATAAACTCAGGACCAATAAAAATAAGTACTAGTAAAATATTGAAACCAATTTAATTATTTCTACGAAGTTGTTAGCTTTGCACCCATGTCCATAAATTATTATTTCTTGCCTAAGAAAGATGATGAGCTGGCTGAACCATTAGCACATCAGACAAAAGGCTTAGCCAACATTGCCTCTGGCTCTTTAAATTCTGAGTTCAAATTTCACCATGGTTGACTTTGCTTTTTATCCTTTTGGGGATAAAATAAATATCAGTCGAGTACTGGGGTTGACTTATGTCTCCCCTTAAAATTGCTAGCCTTGTGCCAAAATTAGAAAGAAATATTTCCTGCTAAAGAGCAGCAGAATGGTAAAAACAGTAATACATTATATTCCTTAATATATGGCCTTTCATCTCAAATTCAACCAAGTTTTAATTCCATCCCTCCAATGTTGATAAAATAATTACCAGTCATATACTTGGGTTAATTTAAGCAACAATTATGATTGCTTAAAACCTTTAGGGTATTGTATCAATATCAGAAATCACCAGTTCTAAGGAGGCAAGCTGGCAGAATCGTTAACGCATCAGACAACAGGCTTAATAACATTTCTTCTAGCTCTTTACATTTTGAGCTCAAATCTTGCTAATGTCACCTTTGCCTTTCATTCTTTTGAAGTCAATAAAATATGCATCAGTTGAACTCAGTGGGTGATGTAATCAACTTACCCTTTCCCCAAAATTTCAGGCCTTGTACCAAAACAATTATTTTTTACTAGTTATGGGGATTTTTAATTTTATTTTAGTGACTTTGATAAAAATATATCTCAAAAGTTTTAGTGAATATTTAAACAAAATCTGAGTTATCTCTAGTTTGTCTTTAGTATGTCTTTATATTAAATATATTGTTTTCATGTTTCCTTTTTAGAAATTTGTAGAAAAGTGTAATTAAAGAAAGATCATATATATATATATATATATATATATATATATA
>NC_068997.1:31693662-31699301 GCF_001194135.2 Octopus bimaculoides
TTATGTTCTGAGTTCAAATACTGCCACAATCAACTTTGTCTTTCATTCTTTCAGGGTCGATAAAATAAATACAAGGTGAGTATTGGGGTCAAAGTAACCAACTTATTCTCATCCCAGCCTCCCAACTCCATCCTCAAAGTTACTGGCCTTGTGCCAAAATCTGAAATCAGTATTCAGCTAATTTCACTTTTTAAAAAAAAACATCAAAATTTTAATCACTTTCATAAAAAAAAAATATGATAAATCAACATTCTACAGAATATACTGTTTATCAGATTTAAATAATATATAGGTGACAATAAAAGTCTAACGATTTTTTCCACGAAATATTTTCCAAAAAATATTTTAATGATAATAAATCAACATTTTATAGAATTATATACTGTTTGTCAAAGTTAGATAATATATATGTAACAATAACAATCTAAAGATTTTTCCAAGAAATATTTCCAAAAAATATTTTAATGTGACTTTTTTAAAAAGTAAATGTGATCAATACATGATCAATACATTATAAATAACATTATATATCCATAACTTTATCAACTGACCATCTGTGTACTGGGGTATTCTTCATTAACTGCAGAATTCTCAATAGGAAATAGACAATCAATATGTCTGCTAAATATCATAGCAAGTTCTTCTGAACTGAAAATATATTTGTATAAATAAATTCACATGAATTGACAGTATAATAAATATACAATTAAAATATGGTAATCATAGTTTTAATTAATTAAATTATCATATAATCATTTTATAGTAATTATAGTTTTGGTTAATTACATATGTTCATCTAAGGTAAGTTTCCACATTTTACCATAATTGTTTTCCATATTTAAGATGAGTCTCTAATTACCTCGAAGTGATTATGTTATTATTATTATTATTATTATCATTATTATTATTATTATTATTATTATTAACAACATAAATGAAGCAAACCACAACTGTGTCAAGTCAACAAAGTCTTCTGTTTTCTGCCTTTCATCATCATCATCACCATTTACTATCTGTCTTCCATGCTGGCATGGGTTAGAGAGTTTGACAGGAGCTAGTAAATCAGAGGATTGCATCAAGTTCCACTGTCTATTTTGGTTTTATGATTTTCACAGCTGAATGCCCCTAATGCCAACTACTTTACAGAGTGGACTGGATGCTTTTTATATGGCACCAGCAAACTAAATGCCAAAACAACCAATGAAGGAGTCTCTACAAAGTTGCTTGGTCTGCTAGAAATAGCAGACAATTGCCATCAAATTTACAATACTTAAAAAAATAAAGGCCACAGTATAATGCAGTTCTGGAGACAAAATACCATAAAAAGAAGCCAGTATGGGTAACGTCAGAACACCTTTAAAAATAGGTGTGCTCAGTGAGGGTTGAACTGAAGCTCAACAATAACAACAATATGTCTAGTTGGAGTAGAGAAACAATCAAATAAATCAGTTTCATTTAAACATAAAAAAATTTATCTTACTCTGGTGAACCACAAGAAAATATGGCAAAATGTCGCAACAGTCGGGCACTGACTTCAGGATAATGACTACTATTAACAGTTGCTATGTATGTGATGTTGGTTATTTTTTGCCAATTATAACTTTGACTCCTGTAATGACCTCCTTTATCCAAGTGCTGCCGAATTAATTCTAAACAAGGTTGGTGACCATAAGAATCAGTCTGGAAAGATACAAAAATAATGTGTAAAATTTTAAAGTAATTCATGAGGAAATTGCATGTTCTTTTATTATTTAACACTCATAGGTTGTGGCTTTCATAAAACACAAAAGCGAACGAGCACATACATAACAAATGTATATGCACAGACACATTAGATGTATATATCCATATATCTGTATATATAAATAGTTGTAAAAGAATGTCATCATCATGCAAGCAGTGTCCTTCCTTCCAGATCTTCTATGAGGACATGTTTGGTTATGGGGAAATATTAACTTACCTGGAAGCAGGTAAGGGTTGGGGACAGAAAAGCATCTGGCCATAGAAAATATACCTCAACAAAATTTTGTCAAACGTAATCAAGCATGGATAAGTGGACATAAAAATGAGGATGATGATATATATAAATAAACAAAGGAATGAAGATGACAGAAATATATTCTTAAACCAGTGATAATCATTTCAATAATAAGCAGACTTTTTAAATCAATCAACATGATGGGTTATATATATATATATCCCTTTCTCACTCTCTGGGAGAGAGGCACCAGCACATACACAGACATATACACACACAGCAGCAACTTCCACCTACCAAATTCAATCATATATAAATTATTTAAAGCCATACAAAACTAAATGACATAAGGTAATGAGCTAGCTTAAATAATTATTTACATAACAAATCAATTTATCATTTAAAATTGAACTTGATAAATTGATTTGTTATATAAGTAATTATTTAAGCAAGCCATTTGGAGATATATAGTAAGCTATATAGATCCACGAGTGATGAAGCTAAAGTTGGTGTAATGTTATCCTTAACATTATTCAATTCAATTAAGATAGTTAACCAAATTTTTATTAATGCTTTGTTGAATTGATGGAAGCACTGTATCAATAATTTGTTACATTTATTAATTAGATTAGATTTACTTTTAAGAATCTCTAGCACTCCCATGGAACACAGCTTATAGCTACTCTTCTCCCTCTGTATGGAAGTGCAATAAATATTGACCATGATCTTGATTAAGTAATATTCCATGTTTTGAGGTCCAAATAAATGCAGCTATGAGGTGCTATGTTGTTATTTTTAATCTTAAAAGAACATAAACGATAATGTATCCTAAATTTAAATTTAGATACAATTTCACCTATACAGCAATGCACTTTCTCTTGTGTAATAAATGATATGCTACGGGGCAGCAAGCTGGCAGAAACATTAGCATGCCAGGTGAAATGCTTAGCGGTATTTCATCTGTCTTAACATTCTGAGTTCAAATTCCACCGAGATCGACTTTGCTTTCATCCTTTCGGGGTCAATAAATTAAGTACTAGTTGCATACTGAGGCTGATCTATTTGACTGGCCCCTGCTCCCCAAAAATGTCAGGCCTTGTGCCTAAAGTAGAAAAGAATAAATGATATGTTACATATGATACTTAGTTCTAACACATCAATTATTTAAAGGTCACTTTCTAGGATCCCTACAGTTACATATACTATTAGGGATATTATCTGAGGAGTTATCATTTACTACATCAGTATTATTACTACAATTAGGAGACACATATGTCATAGTAGTATGATACTAGACTGAGCTATAATCTAGTACATAAAGTTATAGTTGTTATCTGAATAATTGAAGGCCTGATCCCATGATAATTAAATCTTTTTATAGTTAATTGCTGTTATGTTATTGACTAGACTTGGTAAGGTGGAATATGCAAGTTTCACTCTATGTCTATTAATGATTTTGCTGTATTTATTAGAGGATGGAAGTGCTTCTCCAATACCCTCAAAAGAAAATTCCAGAGATACCCAAAGCTACATAAATTCCAAAGGGGTGGTTGAACAACATATTTCCCTTACATAACATTTTTCTACTTGTTTTATTATTATTACTGTTCTGTGGTTAATTTTAAATTAACTTGTTTTCCTGCAGTATTAAGAAGAGTGAGAATTATCATGTGTAGATGTACAACTACTACTGTGGCAGCTAGAACTCTACATTGGTTATAATTATCAAGTCAGCTTCCAAGATAGCAGCTAGTTGACCACAGTACATAGTGGTGTTACTAGTTACGATATCCAGAGCATATGTAGTAGAAAATTAAGACAACAGTATAAATATTTAGTTCCTACATACATTGCTGTTATTCTGTAACAGAATGCAATTAAGTATTCCCCTAATACTTAGATCCACTGAAACTAGGCATCCAAATGCACTTGGAACATCCAGCGCTGAGTTCTAAACAACAGCTGCTATGGTGAAATGTTTGTAGGAACTAAATGTTTCTGCTGGTATTTATCTTAATTTTCCACTGTGTGTGTGCATGCGCACATGCATGCGTGTGCTTTTCACCAGGCACAAAGCTATGCTTTTGGAAGCCACACAAGGATTTGAGCACTTTCTGCAAAATCTTGTACAAGCAGAAAGCTTGTAACTAATTTCTTGATAATTATGATTGCACTACTCTTCACAGAGCAATTTCTACATCTAACGGACAGAAAGCCAGCTGGCCAACCAACCTACCAATCATACATATGTATGCACATACATACATACATACATGCATAGTGGAGGCACGTGGGTTAGTGGTTAAGGTAGTGGACTCATGATTGTAAGCTTGTGGTTTCGATTCCTGGACTGGGTGGCACATTTTTTCTGAAGCAAAACATTTCATTTCCCTTTGCTCCAGTGTACTCAACTGGCAAAAATGAGTAATCCTGTGATGGACTGGTGTCCCATCCATGTGGGGGAACATATATGTCATGAAACCAGGAAACTGGCTCCTATGACTTGGTAGGACTCCAGAAGGTAACTTTACTGTTTACACACAAACATATATATTTGAATAAAAACCATATGCACAATATTCTAAGTACTTATTATATAATCAAACTTACACGAAAAATAACACTAGACGAACATACTGGCTTTACAGCAAACTAACACCCCTTTAAGGAACATTTGACAGAGCATCTGGGGACTATGTAAAATACTTCATGATTCTCTGCTTTGACTGATGGCAGAGCAGAAATCTTGAACTGATAACATCTAAACAAAAATTTGCACCCTCTCCTTAGAGCCTGTAAAATCATTATTGTAGCAACCTACCAAGGTAGAGGTTAAATCAAACACTCAACACTCACAGAGCATATACAATGAAATCAAACAAAGAAAATCATTACTATCTTCTTTTCTTTCTTCTCTTATATTATTTATTCCTTTCTCTCTTTTCTTCTTATCCACACATGTCTACTTGCACAAATCTAGATATTAAGTAAAACGCTACCTATATCTTCCCTTCTGTATTGTTTCTATGTATTTATTTGTATGACAAATCAAAATATTCACAGGAACTACCTATAAACCTCACAGAACCTTCTGATTGATGTAAATTGGTAAATATCCCTTAGTTAAAGATTCAATACAACCAGAACACTAATGCAATTTTTGTCTGAAGAAACAAACACGTGTAATAATGGCTTCCATTAAAATCCATGGTTATTGCAAATCATATTTGTTATGTCCTATGAATGGAGAATGCTGCCACAAAAAACATGTGCTTTGTGGAATCGGACGTAGCAATGCATTAAAGGATTTATGAACTTCAATCCAAAAGTTCTTGTTATTACTATATTCATCTGACACTGTAGTGGCACCAGACTAATAACCATCCCATAAAATTACTCTGGAAGAAGGAATGATAAGTGGTAACATAGGAGAATAAATAGCATAGGAGCTTTTTATGAGTGCATTCAAAAGTGTTTCACATAAATGAACTTAAATATATATATATATATATATACACATATATATATATATATATATATATATATATATATATATTATAGTAGTAATATTTGAGAAAAAAACAATTTATTCCAACCTTACAGGCAAAAATTGGTATAATATTATACCGGGTTTCCTAATATATAATATATATGTATATAA
>NC_068997.1:31699597-31700435 GCF_001194135.2 Octopus bimaculoides
AAATTCTATCCGAGTTCATTAGAACGGGGAAATGATTTTATTCCCAAAATCAGTCACTCTTCAGGTTAAATCTTAAGAAAATACCTAAAATCATTCAAGGAATAAACATAAACATGAGAAATAAAAATATATATAAAGAGACAAAATCTGTAAACTAAGCCCTACATTAACGGTATTAATATAATTATTAAGAGTTACAATCTAAAAATATTGAAAAAAGAGTATTATAGTAAACAAGGTTAAAACATTATGGAATAAGTAGATAATAGTAAAACAATGTGTTAGTGTATATAGTTACTAAAAGACGAATGTTATTAAAATTAAAATAAGAACACATGACTTATCTGCCTGTGGGTAACTATAGACTAAATCAAAATGGCTGTGTTATAGAATTTATACTAAAAGGTCACGTGATAAATATGGCATCTATTATCCAGAAGTACCTGCGTATTATTATTTCTAAAATAATAACGAAAATATCGAAAAAGAAAATCTACCTAAAATAAAAAGATTCTTGAGGATTAAAAATACTAAAATACTTAAACTTGCAAATTAACGCAGAGTAATAACTATACACATACGAAAATTCTATATTACGTAAACAATGCTATGAAAATTAATACTGAAAAGTCACGTGATAAGCATGGCGTCCATTACCAGAGGTAAATACGTGTTATAATTACTAAAATAATAACAAAAATATCGAAAAAGAAAAACCTACCTAAAATAAAAAGTTTATTGAAGATTAATAATACTAAAATACTTAAAACTCCCAGATTTACGCAGAATAATAACTATACCAAATACGAAAGTTATATATTACTTAAATAATGTTATG
>NC_068997.1:31701923-31713272 GCF_001194135.2 Octopus bimaculoides
TATATATATTATATATATATATATATATTATATATATATTATATATATATATATATATATATACACACACACAAACTCAGTGCTTTGAGTAAAATAAACATGTCAGACTAATAATGATGCACTTTGTTAGATACTTATTGAGAGAGGGGGGTATGTAGATAGATAGATAAAGAGAGACAGACAGACAAATAAACAGACAAACACATACACACAAACAAACACACACACACACAGATATACATAAGAACATTAAGTGATGAAATAGAATTGAAAATATCAGTAATGTAAAAGATGTTATTACCTGAACACAGTTTAAATCATCAATAAAACACAATTTCCTGTAAATGCCTTTAGCTTTTAATCCAGTGATGTTGTTTAACTTGTCTTTCAGAAACTGTGGTGTGGTCAACCTAGAAATAAAGTATGACCTTAACATTTTCTATTGCTTAAGTTAACAGGAATTCTATAAATATTTGATGGCACACGAGTCAATGTGAAAGTCTCTGACCTGCTTGAAATAGCAAGAAATTCTGTCTCAAATCACACTCTACTGAGTTTAAAAAAGACAATGTATTGGATGAAGATGTAATATGTTTTTAAAAAAATAGATGGGATGGTCTTGACTGGAAGATAGGCCTGCTCATTCAGAACTGATTTAAGGCCAAACAATGATGGTACATGAGCCACATAGTGTTTCAATCTAAGTACATTAGGAGGAAATGTCATGTTCACCACATACACTAACCAAGATAAAAAAATCATAGGTAACATATACCCAAAACAACAATCAACTGAGCAATAAATAATAATGCTATGGTTTCCCCTCACCTCCAGCAGGTAATTCTTTTGCCTTTAATTTTAGATCTTAGATTCATTAGGATAGGACTTATAGCAGTTTCTGTGCTGTATAAACAACTGAAGCTGCAATAACCTTTTCTGAACAAGATGCAGTCCATTGCAACGTTAAACCCAACTGTTGCTGGTACTCATTTTTGGTACAAGAACACAATGTGCCATCTAGTCTGATAATTATTTATTACATTATATTGTATTGCATTATACTATATCATTATGTATTGTATAGTATTATATTATATTACTCACATGTACATCTGATGAGCTTTCACTAAGTTTGCATTTGCCCAAGGCTTTGTTAAACACAAGTCTATGAAGCAGACATTTGAGTGAAGTTGTTTCACAGTAGACTTGCACTCAGGAACCATGTGAACCAGAAATGATTGCACAAAAATTAAAATTTTTATGCAATCATCACACAGGACGTATAGAGAAAGTGAGATACTGGGGATAATAAAAAATATAAATCAAAATGATAAAAAGGACCATACTTGTTTGCATGAATCTGTAATGATTCCATCCCTGAAATCTCTATAGAGTCTCCAGTTTTGAGTAGCGCTTTAATAATTCTAGTTTTTCCAGATCCACTTGGTCCTGCCAGCAACACTGGATGATTATTCAAAGCAACAATGCTTGACAGGAAAAGTAATTGCTGAGAAATGAGAAGCAGAAAATGAAAGGATATTCTCAAGTGCTCTGCTCTGACATTATTGAGGTTACAGTTTAGTTGCATTTCAAAAACACTCCAGCTTTGATTGTTCTAGTTTTTTTGTGCCTTTTTTCTGGCATAGTCTATGTCTATATTATCTGGATATCTAGTGAGTGTGATTCTTAAGAGATTGTTCAACTCTGACAATTCTCGCAATATAATCTAATATCATAAGGAAAAAGTAGGGTGCCAGAGCATCTCTTTTGAGTACACCTGCAAAAATATCAAAAACCTCAGTGTCCGTAAATTTTAGTATGGCTTACAGACTCTGATATCTTTTTTCAAGACTGTTGGGTAAGATTAAAGGTAAATTTGGCTACTATTTCTAATAAGTTAAATGACCAAAGACAGAGCCCCTTCATTGGTTTGTAATATCACTCTTACTGTTATCAAATGTATTGTTTATATGTATTATACAGCACATATTTAAATACTATGTTTAAATATACTATATAATACCATGGCTTATATGGGATCTTATATATGTGATAAAGGAAGCAGAAAAACTTCCATTGACCCCCATAACAACTAGGCTGCACTGACAGTAACCATCTCAGCCGAGATCAGCAATTAGTGCACAACAACGGTTTGGCATGTTTCTACATCAACCACTTTAAACCATAAACTGTTTATTTATGTAAACTGTTATCACTGGGCAGAACGCTCCTGCAGTATTACTGTGGAAATAAGATCACTTGACAGTGTAAGTCAAACAAATAGCGTATATTGACTTAACAAAACATCAAACATCAAAAATTAACTTTGTTATGGTAAATCTAATAACAGGGTGTAATACATAATGGAATATGACAGTCAGTGCATATATATCTTGTCTCCTTGCAGTGACTGTGTGCTGCACATATAGCACATAATTTTGGCATGTTCTTTTTCAGTTGGTGGAATTGAATTGGGGAAATGTCCAAGTCCTATGATGATTCATCATGGTGAAGGACTGGTGTGTGGACGCCCTCAAGATCGGTATGGTGGAAAATCCAAAAGTTTTAGTATTTCTTTCACAAGCAACTCATAAAAAGTTAGCACACCTCCCACACCACCATCCATCTGCCATATCAAAAAAGAATTTACTAATGTCATGTGTATCATGTATAAGAAAATTTTCTTATACTATTTCATGAATTTGTGCACTGATTTGTGCGTTGACACCAGTTGATTGGAACAATTGACATTGCCCATTGCCTGATTATATGCCAACACAACTGTTGGTTTCAATACTGGATTTCCAGACCCATCTTGTATACTAGTGTCAGACATGCCAGCAGAATGCATGGTGAGCAGCAAACAAACATTTTCCTTGTCTCTCCACACCAATGTCATAATTCCACTATCAGTGGAGCAGCACACTGTTTCACCTTTGTGAAGTCTCCCAGTGTGATGTTCAGGTAGCATGATATATCTGAAGAGACACACAGTCTCACAGGTGTTTCTTTTCCTCACCTGAAGCTGATCAGGATTGGAAAACCAGTTGTCCATAAAAATGTTCTATCCTTTGTCCAACAATGCATCATTGAGCAACAAGACAGCATTCATGGATGCTGGAATGTTCGGTTTTCTTCTCCAATGTGCATCTTATAGTTCCAGATATAGCCATAGGCTGCACCATACAACTGACACACCTTATAAACTTTTATCCTGGAGTGAGCATGCCTGCTGGCATTGTACTGTTTAAATTTCAGCCACCCCTTGAATTTCCACAGACTTTCATCAGTGGAAATGTCTTGCGTGGGTATATAAACAGTTCTGAAATTTTATGCTATTTTGTCAATAATAGAAAAAATTCTGTGAAGCCTGCTCTCGTTCTTGTCGCTGGTGTTGAGATTAAGGTTTTTCAGCAGTGCTAAAAACCAATCACGTGGCATCATCTCTGCAAGGAAAGACCCTGCAGCTTCAGGATCCCAGCTCTAATATGAAGCAAGAGTCAGTTTCTGCACAATACCCATAAAGATGAACAATGCAAGGAAAACTTTGTCACTTGCAGTTGAAAACCATCCAGAATCATATCTGGCCCTTGCATTCTGAGGATGATTGGCAGCATACTCATTTGTTTTGTCATGTTTGTATTCAAACATTTCTTCTTCATGAATTCATGGAAAACCTCCAATGGTGAACTGTGATTTTGAAGGCCTGCTTTTATATCAAAGGTACCAAAAAATTGGCCATCATTTGCCACACCACATTCTGTTGGCCATGGACTGCTGCCCTACTGCACCTTTGATGTAACGGATACTCGTTATTGCTACTGAAATCAGAATCACCTGATTTACTGAGAAAATAATCCCTTTCAGAGTCTGAATAATCTATTGAGGACTCATCATGTGATGTTGAAGAGGTGGTGCTTGGTGTAGATGGACATGATGACAAATGCGACATGGTCCTTAAATTCAACAAAGTGGGCATACATGGACACAGTGAACCTGGTGTTGAAATTGGCATAGCTGGATGTGACGATGAACATGAAGCCGATGTAGCTGGATGTGAAGACCAATGCGAGGACCTTAAATTCAACAAAACTAGTGTAGTTGGATGCAACTGTAAATTCCATGAAGGACCAGAATAATTTGTTGAACATGTAGAATTTGATAGGAAGTTATAGTGGAAATGGTGGTGTAACTGCCAAAACTGCTGCTTTTATACTATCATGGTGATGAAGTCTCGAACAGAGTTGGAAGTATTTACATGAAGAGTTTAGCAAACTTATCAGATTCCTTGAAATTTTCACAGTGGCCTCAATTATCAATTCTGTGAGTGGTAGCGGATATGTATATCAACCAGTACACAAACAGGTACAAAACCACAGCAGATAGGGCTACATATATTTTCGTCATCTGATTCAAAGCAAGCACACAGCACATGTAAATTTATGTCAACCAATGCCATGGGGTTAATTGAGATTACCCAAGCAATGAAGAGACAAAAACATCCTCAAAAATATCTAAAATCTCAAAACAGCTTAGGAAATAACTTCAATAATATCAATTAATTGTAATTTTAAAAAATATAGTAAAGCAGTCCAAGAATGGATTTGGTATCAAAGTCAACTGATGAAAACAATGAATATGTTTCACTTTTATTAGAACTCTTCAGCAAAGTGTATGCTACTTAGTATCGTATAAACACAAGCATGACTTTGTGGTTAAGAAGTTACTCTGTAAGCATGTTGTTCCAAGTTTGAGCCAACTGTGTGGCATTTGGGAAAGTTTCTTTAACAAGGTAGCATCAAGTTGGTCAATATCTTGCAAGTGCAACTTGATTAAGAAAACTGTGCAGAAGCCTATCCAATGTACACATATGAGCGCATGCATGTGTGTGAGTGCATGTGTTTATGTTTTTGTTTATAGTCTAAAAACTGATGTTATTTAAGCTATGTCTAATTATGTCCCATAACACAGAAATTTGATAAATATAGATCAATAATACATGCATCAGACTTCAATAAGTATTGGGGGTACTGTGATCAGTTAAATACTTAAAAAGAGTGCCTCATCCAAAGACTGTAACCAATATACAGTAGCACTGCTGTCCACATGTTTTACATAATGCTGTTACTAGGAGTCGCAATTCAATATTCCAATACCAGTATGTAAGTTTTATTGGCACAGTCTACCTAACTGTAAATAGGTATCAGATAAACAACAAGACTATCACAAAATTATTATTATCATTAACACTGTTATGTTACCAGACACTAGGTTCTTGTATTTATATATGTAACATTCCTGGCAATAGTATTGCAAAAATGGTGAGCTGGCAGAATTGTTAGCACTCTGGACGAAATGTTCAGAGGTATTTCGCCTGTCACTACATTCTGAGTTCAAATTCTGCTGAGGTCGACTTTGCCTTTCACCCTTTCGGGGTTGATTAAGTAAGTACCAGTTACACACTGGGGTTGATGTAATTGACTTTATCCCTTTGTCTGTCCTTGTTTGGCCCCTCTATGTTTAGCCCTCAGTGGGCAATAAAGAAATAAATAATATTTATTAATTCTCCACAATATCTTCCATTAACTTCAGATATGAACTCCTGTATGGTTATGCAAAATCCAGTGTCCCTACAAGTAATTGATATGTACTTGCAAGCTGCCATGAATGTGTTTAATATGTAAAATTGGTATACCCAATAATGTTACACCACCATATTTAGTGGCTATTTAAGCAATAAGTTCATGGATTGTTAATGGGTTGGATGTTGTTCTGAAGAAGGAGCAAGAACTCCTGAAATATGCCCATTTTTTCATCTTTGATCACATTATCGTTTACATTAGACACATTCAGATATGAAGCATCATAACAAATCAGTGCTGACTATAATGTCTAAAGAAAATCAATAGAGATAACCTTAAAATGTAAATATATTCAATGCTGGAATAAGAAGATGTTACAAGTGAATGGTATTTAACTATTTTAAGATTTGTTCTATAAAAGGTTTTAAAAAATCTATGGCTGGTAAATACTAGCTTACAAGAATTATGGTCAGAATAAGTGATCACACCTTTGAAGAGAATGCTCCAGAAAGGCTGTGGTCAAATGATCAAATACTGTAAATGACTAAAATAAATATTTCTTCAGTTTGCTGCTTTGAATTTGTATCTTAAAATGTATCATAGATTGATAAGTGGTGAATTGTGCCACCAATTTGATATGACACAGACACACTACAGGAAGATGAAGGTCCTAATAACCCTCAATGATATAATGGCTAATGGTAATGATTCCCAAGCTGTGCACCATGGAACACTGGTGCACCACAGAATATTGGTGTGCCACAGAGCACTGGGGTGACACAAGATGTATCCAGTTGCACCTTAAAGATAAAAGTACATTTAAAAACTGTCAAAATTAAAACTCAAATTTTATTTTTCATTTTCTGTATGAATGTGTAACTACTTGTTAATTTCCTACAGTTTAGATTATTCATATTTTAGGCTAATATATATATAAATACATATTTTTAATAGACTATTTTATTATATACACAAACTATTCTTTTATTGGTCTCAGGTATCAGGTTGTGACCATTCTAGGGAATGCCAAATATTTTCATTTACTTTAAAGTCAGGAAGCCACTCACCATATATTGTTGGATATTAAATTCATGATAGTACATATTTTATGCTATTTACCATTATCATATTTTAGCTACAATTTGTTGCAAATGTAGTTGCTGTTGTTTCTATTATCTTAGTTTAATGCTTATTCTTGTTTTTTATTATAAATATTTGCAATAATTTTTTTATTGTTTATTATTATTACAATTATTTTGTTTAAGAAGATTGAATTAAGTCTTAGAGATTCAGACCGTTGTTAGCAAAGAGAAAGGTCATATTTGACTTTTAGCAATACTAATATATCGCTGTTGTTGTTGCCAGCAATGTTTAATATATTGAAGAAACTCAAGAGATAAACAGTTCAAAATGTAACAGTTACCAATGTTTTCTTGGAATAAGTGAAATCTGTTCTTTTCTTATTAGAGATGAGGGAATCAGCTTCGAGTTCTGTCCATTTTACAAAACTGTGATTTTTTACATCAAGACCATAATCAAATACCTAATAAAATAAATGGTTTAAATAATTTAAATGTCACATGACGAGTCAGAATGCATTACGCTACAAAATCATGTGACATAACTCCTAATTAACGTTTGAATTGTTTCACATTCTAATTAGTGACTACAAGCTAACAAAGACAGCCTTGACCTACAGGAAACATCAATCAAATCTTTCTCAAATCATACACTACAGTCTTAAAAACAGTGGACCACATTGAATAAATGTAGTCATAGATTTACTGTCTGAAAAGATGAAATCATAACTGGAATGCATAATAAAAAAATTGTGATTAAATAATAACAACTAATTAATCATCATAAAGATATAAATAGTTTTTCTTATAATAACCAATTGTAAATAGTTACTTCATTGAAAAAAAATCCACAAATAAGTTTCCATGTAAAATAAGGTGTTTTTATCTCAATTTGAAAGATCTTTCAACAAAATTAAGTTAAGTTGGTTAAAGAAGTTCAATGTGGTGATTAAGTCTGTTGAATAAGACAGTTAAATCTTCATCAGCCACATCAATCACTGTGTGCCTCCTTTTTCGAAGAGAGTAGGGTTTAATCTGAGGGAGATTTGTCCACAATTTCCAACTTGTTGACCAAATCCTCTGGAAAGTTTGTATGACTGAGTGGTAGGTAGATATCAAACAACCTTACTATGATTTAAAAATTCAAATCTATTCCTGGAACTCATTGTATTTCTGGTCAAAATATTTTACATTGTTTCAGTTCAGTTAGCTGTAATACCAGATGATCTGGAATTATTGATCATTAAAACCAGATGCCATGAATTGTCCCAGTCTATCATAAGAGTAGAATCCATGATCTGGTTTTGATTACAAACTTGATGTGACATCACAGTCCATTCTGCCTAAAAATCATACCACAACCCCCACACATAGCTCTAACCACTAAATAGACACCTTCTTCACCTATGAGAGATTCCTCTCACTGCAGTTTAGTTCAAACTGAGTTGATTCTGTGATTATTTCTATCAGTTTCTACAACAGTTGCAGACATTTACAGTTTGATCTTATTTTTAGTCTTCTGTTATAATTTCAATTACATCTCAGATGCTTTAGAGCAGTGCTTCTCAACCAATTTTTTCTTTGATTCCTATTTTACTCAGATGTTGATTCTAACAATTGTGGGATGGTAGTGTTTTGTGTGATTATCTTATCTGGTGGAGCAAAATAGAGATAGGATGTTGTTATAGAGACAAATATGATAGCCATTCAATGTTTTAAAAATATGCAATTATGTGTAATGTAGAAGTATAACCAATTTATTGTACATAATTTTTAACAACAAAATCTTATATTGACCCACAAGGGCCATATTGAACCCTGGTTGAGAACCACTGCTTCAGAGGAACACTAAATCAAACCCAGTATTTGACTGACCACTTTTTTGAGTTCAAAATGTAAGAAATAACAGACATTTTTTTTTTGTGCTCTAATGATTCTGCCAAATGAAATAAAGAGCATGAATGATACACAATCTCATTTCACCCCTACCCCCACCCTTCAAACCTAAGCCAGTGAGTCTTTATATGAAATCAACAATGTTGTAAGGCTGTCACTGAAGAATAAATGGAAGGATATACAAACTGTTTCATCCTGTGGAAATTGTAAATGATCAGGGAATGTGTCTCTCCACCACTGGTCAACAGCACTGTGATATTGTGGACATACAGTTCCTGAAAATGACCAAACTGCAGCCAGACAGAATATATTGTTGTAATCATCATAATTGACTGGTTCAGAAACATTCTGTAGAGCCTGTTAATTAGGAAACACAATTTACATGTATGTTATTAATTAGGCTTTGATATTAATTCTAACAGAAGTAGTCGCATTAATCAGTCTCAGTATTTGGCTGTCGCTTCATTTTATCAGCCATGGAAGCCAAGAAGGGAAGATAACCTCAGCAACATTTGAATTCAAGATGTAATAGGAAATAATAATGATTTCTAACATAGGCACAGGGCTTGTAATACATACACACACACACAAGTGTGTGTGTGTGTATGCACGCGCACGCATATGTGTGTGTGTGTGTGTGCACGTATGTATTGGCTTCAAATTTTGGTACAAGGCCAGCAGTTTTGGGAGAAGGGTTAAAATCAATTAGACTGACTCCAGTGTTCAACTGGTACTTATTTTATTGATCCCAAAAGGATGGAAGGCAAAGTCAACCTCAGTGGCATTTGAACTCAAAACATAAAAATGAATGAAATGCTGGTAAGCATTTTGCCCAATACGGTAATAATTTTGCCACCTTAATTTCTGTCTACATCTTACAAGTGCTATTTAACCAATGATTTCACTGATATGATATCATTCTTTATAAATCTATAATATAGACACAAATAATAATTTCACAACAGATTTTACATTTCAAATCAGTAATTTGATGTGTGTGTGTGTGTAAGCATGTATTTATTTTATGTATACATATTTGTAAGCATTAACTAGCATGCGTGTAAATGTATGTGTGTTTAAATAGGGGCAGGCATGACTGTGTGGTTAAGAAGCTCACTTTGCAACCAAGCAGTCTCGGGTTCAGATGAGAAATATGAGAAATCAACAGTAACAGCAAATAAAACAGCAAGCCCTATTTCCAAAAGTGCCATAGATTCTAGAGATAGCAAATGAAATCAAATATCTTTGTAGCCCAAGTGAAAGTTACATTTTATTTTTATTTTTTTTGTATCTCATCAAGCCCCTGTGGCTAATTGTTATAATGTGGATCCTTGTCCACTCGTATGCTGTCGTCGGCATTATAATACTCTTGTTGCCCCTATTATGTTGTGACAGTATTCCATGTCTTATTGTTTTTGTCTCATCTATTATGCTATCGCTGATAGCTCCACAAGGCAACAACTTTGTAAGGTCTATCTTGACAGTAACTCAAACTTGTATACATCACAGAACTGACACTGACTCCAACTGAGAACTCATACAATGCTACTACTACTGATCTCCTACAACGACCTTATAGCAGCTGGTTCATACCACTTTGTCATGTGGAAAGGAATGTACCATTTTCACTCCAACACTAAGAAAAGAGTATTGTTATTATTGTTGCTATTGTCATTGTTTTCTTTCCTGCACGGTATATTTACATATTATTCTATTTTTGGTTTCACTTCGTTGTTTACAAATATTGGATCTTTATCTTTTTCTTCATCTTTTTACTCATTTCAGTCATTTGACTGTGGCCATGCTGAAGCACCAGCTTGAAGAAATTTTAGTCGAATGCATGAACCCCAGGACTTGTTTTTAAAGTCTGGTACTTATATGTATATAGACAGTGATTTTCAATGGCCGGATAACTGAAGAGATGTTGGCGTGGGCTCCCACCTTGGCATCCGAAACTTGGAATTTTATCATGGCTACCGAATAAGTGTCACATATTTTTACAGATAAATTCCTCTATTTATATAATATTGAGGTCGCTTTCTTTCTTTTGTTGTCCTTCCTATCAATATATCTATAACCAAATAAATAACAACAGCTCATTACAGCTGTTTCTTACACATTTTTTAATAGAAGAATAAGTAGGCTTAGAAAAGTGAGTAACAGATGAATTTTTTAAGGACATTACATAACCACTTTCTTATGTCTTAACCCACAGCAAAACAACCTCAGTCCCACCACCTCTTTCTTAAAAAAAACTGTAATCATCAAATGAAGCATAATTTCAAACAATAGGATATCCCAAGTACACAGAAACATGCCTGAAGCTTGCCAAAACTGACCATGAAATGGGAGAAAAACCAACAAAAACTGGCTGTTATAGGCATGGGGCAGGGGTGTAATATGATATCTATGGTCAGTGACTAGGGGTGGGGCAGTAGAAGAAGTAAATTGGAGTTAGCTATACTGGTTTATTTCAGAGACTGGAGAAGATGTGTAGGCAATTATAGTGTAATTAATTATAGTAGGCTTAGAAAAGTGGGTAGCAGGGAATGAATTGAAGAAAAGATAGGCGCAGGAGTGGTTGTGTGGCAAGAAGCTTGTTTACCAGCCACATGGTTCTGGGTTCAGTCCCACTGCGTGGCACCGTAGGCAAGTGTTTCCTACTCTAGCCTAGGGCTGACCAAAGCCTTGTGAGTGAATTTGGTAGACGGAAACTGAAAGAAGCTCACTGTGTATGTATGCATGTATGTATATATATATATATATATATATATATATATATATATATATAT
>NC_068997.1:31713282-31717614 GCF_001194135.2 Octopus bimaculoides
CTTGACAACTGATGTTGGTGTGTTTACGTCCCCCGTAACTTAGCGGTTCAGCAAAAGAGACTGATAAAATAAGTACTAGAATTACAAAGAATAAGTCCTGGGGTCAATTTGTTTGATTAAAGGCAGTGCTCCAGCATGGCTGCAGTCAAATGAGTGAAACAAGGAAAAAAGAAATATGCATAAGTAAAACCAATTAAGTGTAGGGCAGGGGTGAAGCAAGCCCTTTCTAAAGATTAATGTTCAAAAATAGGAGGGTAGAGATACCTACAGAATTACAGTGGATAATGGTTGACTGTGGGGATGGTAGCAGGAGACTCAAACATTGATTCTAACAATTGTGGGATGGTAGTGTTTTGTGTGATTATTTTATCTGGTGGAGCAAAATAGAGATAGGATGTTGATATAGAGACAAATATGATAGATGGGATAGTGAAATGCACTTGTAATAAGAGGATGAGTGTACATGGAACGGAATTATTACTTTTGCATATGATGTGTAGGGAAATATCGGGCACCAGTAATAGTGTACTAGCTATCATTTCTATTATGGAGTTCAAGGAATAAAAGAGTTACCTAATAAATTACCTAATAATGAAGGTATACCAGATCGGATATCTAAGTAAGCCAGTAGACTGCAGTTGCCTATTTATTAACCAAATAGAATGTTATAAGTGGCATTAATATTATTTACTAAGATAGTATAACTCACTATTATAGAAATCAGGTAGTGTACCTTAAACTAATAGTCGTGGGTAAGAAGTTTGGATGATATGCACCTTCATTATCATGTGCCTCACAAATGACAGTAACTTGGTATGAGGATTATTTACTTAGTGGAATAGGAAAGAAACTCGCTAGGGAGTGTAGGCTGCTGTTTTATGGGATAGATACAGTCAAATCACAAATGTGTAATACTAGGTCTAACTATATAGGAGAATAGTTCCTTCAATATTGCATACCATTCAAAATCACATACTATTCAAATAATGTTATCAAGGTTTATAAGTAATAAGGTTTAGAAAGTATAGGAAAAGGAAAAAAAGTAAAAGATAACTCAGATGATTAAGTAGATCAATGCACTAAGGGTTTACATAAGAGAGAGGTGGTGGGACTGAGGCTGTTTTGCTGTGGGTTAAGACATAGGAAAATGGTTATGTAATGTCCTGAAAAAATTCATCTGCTACTCACTTTTCTAAGCCTACTATAATAAATTACACTATAATTGCCTACACATCTTTTCCAATCTCTGAAATAAACCAGTCTAGCTAACTCCAATTTACTTCCTCTACTCCCCCACCCCCAATCACGTACCATAAATATCATATTACACCTCACTCCACCCCATAATGCTCATAACAACCAATTTTCGCTGGTTTTTCTCCCATTCCATGGTCAGCTTCGGCTAGCTTCAGGCATGTTCCCACTATGTTCTTGGGATATCCTACTGTTTTGAAATTGTTTCATCTGATGATTACGGTTTTTTGAAGTGATGTAATGTGCTCATTCTATTAAAAGATGTGTAAGAAACAGCTGTAATGAGCTGACATTTATCCATCGTCTGTTAGCATTCATTTGCTTGTAATACACCATAGGGATTCACAACACATTGGACACCCTGGAGTTTACCAAACAATGTGTGATCAGCACAACATGTACTTTGGACTAGTCCTTAGGTGCTTAATACTCATAGGAGTGTTTTCTCTGTGTACACAACATGAATATTCTACTGGATATTTAATCAACCATATATGGTGACCACAGGTTTATCAAACCCTACCTGGTGCATATTATTTCAAGTACCTGATTCTATCAAGAATCCTTATTATATATATATATATATATATATATATATATATGACAGGCTTCTTTCAGTTTTCATCTACCAAATCCATTCACAAGGCTTTGGTTGGCCCAAGGAGTGTGTGGTTGGAAAGCAACCTTCTTACCACACAGCCCTGCCTGCACCTGCTGATTATTATTATTGTTTCATACCATGTACAATTATTACAGAGAGGTAACATGTTTCCGTGAATTTTTTTCTGCTTTGTTTATACAAAAACAGAAAACATTTTTGAACAATTTTGTTTTAACTAATTTGGCTTCACCATATTTGAATATGGCTCTTAGTCTAAAAGCAGTGGGAAGTGATATTATCCACAAAAGTAGTAACTCAAACATAAACAAATATATCGATTTGACAATTAAAAAGTTCTGGATAAGAACAATACTCAACTGAAGAAAAAATATGGCAGTTGCGTGTTACAAAAGTGTGCATTTCCTTGCCTGAGAAATTTATCTAAGAATTAGCGAGGATAAAAGCAGGGCTTCAATGTGCTCTCAAAGAAGCAACTGAAGGAAACTTTAATTAATGTATACATCAATTTGTTGTCATTGACTGGAGTAAATCATCTGGAAGTATTTGCTGAGCATTGAAAACTGAGGGTAAGGCTAAATGACAAGCAGAAATTGTGTGATATAGATCTATCTATAGACTCATACCACAATACATGGATCAATGTAATATAAGTAATGCAATCAATGTAATACAATGTAATACAAGCCAGGGATATTGATAATGTGCTGGTGTATCTCAGGCAATATGGTTACAGTATAGTATAGAAAGACAACAGGATAATACCGTTGGTAGATGTTAGGAAGGTAACTTCTCTTAATTTATTCAGTTAGAGCAATTCATCCGCTTCCTTTACCACCCTAACCTCTCTTACTAACGACATTACCCTGTTGTCTTACTATACTGTCAGTGATACTGGTATTGACCTCTGGTTCATTGTTACCTTTGTAACTCTATAACTCTATGGGTAAGGTGTAACTGCAATGATCATGAGAAACTAAATGTGATTGGAAGGGGTCAATATGGACTTATAAGTCCTCTGAGAACCAAAAGAGCAGAGAGAGAGAGAGAGAGAGAGAGAGAGAGAATAATAAGCACAAAGCCTGAAATTTTGTTGGAGAAAGGCAGTTGATTATATTGACCCCAGTATTCAATAGGTACTTATTTCATCGACGTTGAAAGGATAAAAGGCAAAGTTGACCATACCAGAATTTGAACTCAGAATGTAAAGATGGATGAAAAAATGCTGAGAATTTTGCCCAACATGCTAACAATTCTGCGTGATGATAATGATGAGGATGAGGAGGAGGAGGAGGAGGGTGACTTACATTCAAAAGTGCACACAATGTGTGCATCTTGTTTGGTAAACCTTGTTTAATGAAGCATCGGGAATTAGAAAATGGTCTGTTGATATCATTACTAATTTCATTTGAATGTATAGAATTTTTTGTGGCTTCAATTAGTTTAGGAAGATATATGTCTGCTAACTTTGTCCAAAATTGCTGAGATTTGTCAGACTGATTTTGCAGCCAGTAATGCCAATAGGCTGTCCAGCTGACATCTTCTGACATCATTTGAAGAATTCCAACTTGGGTTAAGAATGCTGGACTTAAAGTTTCCATACTTTCAAGCTGCAATAACAACAGAACAAAGACTGATTAAAAAGTTTTCAAAATTGCATATTAATATCATAAATATTGATATTTATAAAACATAGAAATGTAATAAGTAGCTTTTCATTTCTTTGGTTATCAGCTTGGGTAGAAGAGATGAAAAAAGCCTTGTGAATAGTCAATTTTCAATGAAACTACTTGGTTCACTTCTAATCCCAACTTACCAAAAAAGACTCTCATAAAGCTTAATTTCTTAGTGAACTGAAATGTAGCTGAGTGGTTAAGAGGTTTGCTTCTCAACCATGTGGTCTTGGGTTCAGAGCTAGTTTGTATCACTTTGAGCAATTGTCTTCTATTATAGTCCCAAGACATAAAGGCTTTGTGAATGGATTTTACAAGATGGAAACTGAACAAAGTTCATTGTAAATATGGGTGCGTGTGTGTGTTTATATATACACACATAAACATACACACATACATATTCATACACACACATACTTATACATATTTATACACACACACACATATATATATATATATATATATATATATATATACATACATATTTATAAATAAGGTTGGCTTGTTAGCAATTTTTCAAGCAAAAGGCAAACATATATGTCACTAAAGTGACAGAGTGTTGTTCAGCACCAGTATTGCTAGAAATAGGAGTCAAAAACAACTCATAGCCACAATAATGCACCATCTTATTTACTGAAAACTGAGGGTAGCTACATCAAACTCCATTTCTTACCAAGTGCCACATATTGGAGGAGGCTCTCAGTAATAACAGTGTAGCAAAACAGCAGCTCTCTGAGCTGAAAGTACAGAAAAAATATATATATATATATATAAATAAAATATATA
>NC_068997.1:31718311-31719893 GCF_001194135.2 Octopus bimaculoides
TGTAGGAGTGGCTGTGTGGTAAGTAGCTTGCTTGCCAATCACATGGTTCCAGGTTCAGGCCCACTGCATGACACCTTGGGCAAGTGTCTTCTACTATAGCCTCGGTCCAACCAAAGCCTTGTGAGTGGATTTGGTAGATGGAAACTGAAAGAAGCCCGTCGTATATATGTGTATATATATATATATGTGTGTGTGTGTGTGTGTGTATGTGTGTTTCTGTTTGTCCCCCCAACATCGCTTGACAACTGATGCTGCTGTGTTTACGTCACCATAACTTAGCGGTTCGGCAAAAGAGACCGATACAATAAGTACTAGGCTTACAAAAAATAAGTCCTGGGGTCGATCTGCTTGACTAAAGGCGGTGCTCCAGCATGGCCACAGTCAAATAACTGAAACAAGTAAAAGAGTATCTATATATATATACACACACATATATATATATACCATAAAAACCCATGTAATTTACACACTTTTTTTCTCAAAAATAAGAATGAACTTAAGTGGGTGCATAAATTACATGAGTAGACTGTTTCCAGAATTTTTTGAAATTTTTGGTTGAAAAAGGTCGTACAAAATATAAACATTCATACTGGGAGTTGACTCATTTAATGTCAGAATAGGTTTATACAGAAAAAAATAATGGCTTGAGTATAATGAAGTTGACTTTTATTTATGCTGGACGGTATAATGTTTACTTTTTCTGTATAAATTTACTACAACCATTAAATAGTTGACTACTTCTTGAAGTCTGATGTTCATGTTGGTAAGCACAGTTCGGGCCATATTTTACATTGCTTGGAGTTTCTACCTATCACAATGGAACACCATTGACATACATAGTGATATAGATATTCCTGACTGAAAAAAATGTAATGACATGGATAATCTTGATTGTATGTTTTTATTTTTGTCTGTTTATTACTAGGGAGTTTTAAGTTTTCCATACTGTTTATGTCAATTTCGAACATTGGCTTCATTAATATTAAAATGCCTTCTGGCAGCTCTATTGCCACATTCAAATTCGTATTCAACATATTTAATTTTTCCTTCGCAGTAAACGATTCATAAATTCTGCCCATGCTGACAATAATGGTAATGTTAAATTTTAAAGTTTGCTTGACATTTTATAAGTGTGAAAGGGATTAAAATTTCAACACTCCCTATCAAAGGTTCCGATAAGAATAGGTGGAAAAGAATTCCGTTTACGCAATCAGTTTGATCAGTCACCTTCCTCTGTCGGTTGAGTAAAGTGTCATCCAAGATGATGTTTATTGGTAATTAAACTTAATTTACAATACCTGTACATATTTATCAGCTTTGTTTTTGTTGGTAGTTCTTAACAACTTTTCCTGTGATCATGATTTAAAACATATAGCAGTATGCTAAAGATCAGACATAATCTCTTGTGGGCAAGAAATGTAAAATAAACTTTATAATAAGCAACACAAACACTTTGTAATTTAATAGCTTTCAATTAGTTACTATAATTTATTAGTTTCTTTTGCAAATTCTTAGTTTATGCATGTGTATGCAAATATAGTATTGGTATATCCCATTTATGTTCATATATATATTTACATAT
>NC_068997.1:31719903-31721509 GCF_001194135.2 Octopus bimaculoides
CACACACACACACACACACACATATATATATATATATATATATATACATATTTATATTTATATAAGGGCATTTATATATATATACATATATATACTTACATATATATATACATATATATACTTACATATATGTACATATATATACTTACATACATGTACATATATATACTTACATATATGTATATATATATATATATATATATATATATATATATATATATATATATATATATATATATATATACTTACATATACATACATACATATAATCACATATACGTACATATATATACTTACATATATGTGCATATATATATATTCTTACATATATGTACACACACATCCACTTGATGGGTAATGTCAGTCTGCATGCACAACAAGAGTGTAAAGGATTTAAGAGGAAAACTGGGTATAAGAAGCATCAGATGTCTGCAAGCGAGAAGACTGTTGCTTCCTGCATAGGTTTTTCTCAATGTAAAGTCTTCTCATTTCTGCTATAGTAACCAAATGTTCTCTTGTTTGGTTTCGCTTTCCTGGTCCAAACTTAATATATTTCTTCTCTCCCTGTCACCCTATTCCAACCTTTGCGTTGAGATCTCCCTCACTACAGTATAAGTGGATTTGTGACCCAATGCTTTCTCTAGCTCTTGCTAGAATTCTTCCACTTTGCTGTCTTCACTTACATTTGTGGGATCATAGGTCTGGATGATTTTTAGGTTGACATTTCTTGAGAGATGAACATTTAGCCACACTCTTACAAAATCTTACTTCAGTACTTCATAGTAGTGCAACAATGACAATAGTTGTTTGGTTGCTATGGTGGTGGGAAATATGCCCTGGCAGAGCCAACCAAGCTACAAAGGTACTGGACTACTGATCCTACAGAAAGACTGCCTCACTGAAGCAAGCAAATTGTCTATTCACTAGAGGTTGGAAGCTCGCTAAACTGAAGAGGTAATCAAATGACCAGCAAGGTGGCTTCATTCTAAAATGTAAAACAATGCAAAGAAATGGGCTTCAGTATCCTGTGGGTCAATTGGATTGATCAATGAAGTGAAGCAAAATTTAAGCTACCAGAGGCTACTGGGAATCTCAAGTACCCGTAGGCCACAAGGAATAAGATAACAACATTTGCCATATGTACCCACAGCTGCAGTTCTTAGGCAGGGAGAACTGGAATGACCCATTTAATGGAGAAGAAGAAAATCAAATGTGATGTGCTAGGATTGTGTGAAACATGTTAAAGGAAAGAAATAAATTTGTGATGAACAGACAGAAGTGTTGTGAAACTCAGAAAAACAAAAGGTGTAAGAGCAACAGATGATATAGGGTTCATCGTAGTCAAAAGAATAGGCTTCTTGTCAAATATAAATATATATCATCATCATCATCGTTTAACGTCCGCTTTCCATGCTAGCATGGGTTGGACGATTTGACTGAGGACTGGTGAAACCGGATGGCAACACCAGGCTCCAGTCTGATTTGGCAGAGTTTCTACAGCTGGATGCCCTTCCTAACGCCAACCACTCAGAGAGTGTAGTGGGTGCTTTTACGTGTCACCCGCACGAAAACGGCCACGCTCGAAATGGTGTCTTTTATGTGCCAC
>NC_068997.1:31721757-31733878 GCF_001194135.2 Octopus bimaculoides
GGTTCCGTATCAGTTTTGACTAGATAATTTCCAATATAGCTTTTTGTATTTCTTACCTCCCAGAAGAAAAGAAACTCCTTAGTAAGGGATATTTTCTCACAGTTTGGCAGCAACACTGTACCATTTCCATCAATGAATGTCTGCAAAGTTTGCATTTGAGCTTCATCAGCCTTAAAAAAATTTTTTAAATAATAACAACAGAAGTCAGTTTTTAGCCATTAATTTCTAAGTATAGATTCGTTTTTCTTTTTTTTTTTTTTCTAAATTCTAGATAGTTTAGGAGTCATGAAAACCACATTTACTGATATTGGTTCAATAAGATTGATCATTTTTTAACACATACATCTGATCAAACAGTTCACCAAAACTAGAGCCTGGAATTAATATTCATCCATTATTCTCATTCACAAATACCACACACAAGATTAATTTTCATGCATATTTGTCAAATTGTCTCTCTATATCTGTAAATAAGACAATAAATTGTCACTGTCTGCTTAAAAGGCTATCTCTCGGTATACCTGTTGCTAGCTTCAATAGATTTTTTACTCAGGCTGAGTAAGAAAGTAAATTTGTGTGTGGACGGATGGATGGATGCATAGATAGATAGATACAGATGGACAGATGGATGGATGGATGGATGGGTGGATATCTGTTAGCCCAGTGCCTGTCCTAGGTATATCACGTGATACACAGGGCATATTTCCCTGGCATCCATGCATCATCTTATAATGCACACTCCCAACGTTTTTCAACTACTAGAGTAACTTGGGACTCAGGAAAATAAATCTTATATTATTGAGAATGTATGAAACCCAGGCTAAATAAAGTCTATAAAAACAAGCTCAGACATTTAGGACAATCTTTGAAAATGCTTTTGACAAGTAAAAGGTTAAAATAGATTATTTCTTTCTCTCATAAAACATATTATGTTTGAAGAGAATCTAAAGAGACTTGAAACCATAGTATTCTTCCAGAGAATGCGATCTCATTAATTTAACGATTTACTCAAAATATTCTCCACAGCAAGTATATTTAGATACACATATTACATCCATTAGTTATTGTTATAGCAAGAAACACTTCAGTGACAAAAGACCAAAATTTCCTGCAGGATTCTTCAAATTTTCAACAGTCCAACACACACACACACACACACAGAGTGTCCTCAAAAAGTATATACCGAGTGTTTGTTAAAATTCATTTGATTTTCAAAATTTAATAGAATCAGAATTATATAATTTAAATGTAGCACTTACCATTCCATCAAATTTGAATAAATGAATGTTTTTAAAATATTCAGAATTATCATCAAAAGTCAAGTTCTTCATTTGTGTTTCCCTACAAACTTTCCCAAGAAGAGTTGGAAGTAAACCACAAGTCCATAACCTAAAACAGCAAAGTTCTCATTATAAAATATCTCCCTGGGTTTGTGGTGGTAGTGATGGGATGTAGTATGTTGTTGTTATAGTTGTTATTTAACCCCAGGTAGACCCTGATTGAACTGACATAGGGTCAAAGGTGTCTCAACCATAGCTATTTCATCTTTTTTTTTTCTTCACACATGGAATTTCAATCAATACATTATCTAATGTGTCTTGCCTTCTATAAAATAGTATTTTGTGATTTAAGGAGATATTTGTCAGAGTGACCACCTAGAGTACTCTCCTCCTGCCTCACAGTGTGTAGCAGTAGTCATCCAGGTGTATGACAATAATGGTGTGTCTGTAATAAAAGGGGAAGTGGGGTGATTGTATTGGCTGCAACAGAGTTGATGGTAGCAACATTAGTAGTGTTGTTGTGGCAAACAGAAATAACAACAATAAATATAAAATAATGATGATGATGATAATGATGATGCCGGTTTCAAATTTTGGCACAACACCAGCAATTTTGGGGAATGGGGCTAGCCAATTACATTGACCTCCAACTAGTTCTTATTTTATTGACCCCCAAAAGGATGAAAGGCTAAGTCAACCTTGGTGGAATTTGAACTCAGAATGTAAATATAGACAAACTGTTGCTAAGCATTTCGCCTGATGTGCTAGATCATGATAATAATAATAATCCTTTCTACTATAAGCACAAGGTCTGAAATTTGGGATAGGGGGTAAGTCAATTATATTAACCCCATTGTTCAACTAGCATTTAATTTATCGACCCCGAAAGTATGAAAGGTAAAGTTGACCTCGGCAGAATTTGTACTCAGAACATAACAATGGGCAAAATACTGCTAAGCATTTTGCTCAACATGCTAATAATTCTGCCAATTCCAAAGGTCTGAAATTTTGATGGAGAGGTAAAAGCAAAGTCAACCCTAACAGAGTTTGAACTCACAACGTAAAGATGGACAAAATGCTGCTCAGCATTTTACCCAGCATGCTAATGATTCTGCCAGCTTGCCACTTTATAAATCTTTCTATTATAAGCAGAAGGCCTGAAATATTTGGGGAGAGAGCTAGTCAATTACATCGCCTCCAGTGCTTAACTGGTACTTACTTTATAGGCCCTGGAAGGATGAAAGGCAAAATCAACCTCAGAAGAATTTGAACTCTAAATGTAAAGATAGACAAAATACTGCTATACATTTTGTGTAATGATGATAATAATAATAATCCTTTCTGCTATAGAAACAAGGCCTGAAATTTTAGGGGAAGGGATAAGTCAAATACATTAATCCCAGTATTCAACTGCTACTTATTTTATTGACCCCAAAAGGACAAAAAGCAAAGTCAACCTTGCTGTAATTTGAACTTAAAATGCAAAGACAGAAAAAGTGCATAATAATAATAATATTAGGCAGGTAGTTGTGATGGGTATATTGGGCTTCATATATTTGTTCCACATTATCAGTTTGATTGCCTGCAGTGCTCTCTAACTCAATAATAATAATAATAATAATAATTAATAATAATCCTTTCTATTAAAGGCACAAGACCTGAAATTTAGGGGAGGGGATAGTCAATTACATCGACCCAAGTGCATAACTAGTACTTAATTTATTGACCCTGAAAGGATGAAAGACAAAACTAACTTTAGCAGAATCATCATCATTATCATCATCATCACCATCGCTTAACATCCGCTTTCCATGCTAGCATGGATTGGATGGTTTGACTGAGGACTGGCAAGCCAGAAGGCTGCACCAGGCTCCAATATGATCTTGCAAAGTTTCTACAGCTGGATGCCCTTACTAATGCCAACCACTCCGAGAGTATAGTGGGTGGTACTGGCAACGCCAAGCTCAAAAGGTGTTTTTACGTGCCACCTACACGGAAACCAGTCTGGCAGCACTGGCAATGACCACGCCCAAATGTTGTTTTTCACATGCTACCGGCACATGTGCCAGTAAGGCGAATAATAATAATAATAATAATAATAATAATAATAACAACAATAATAATAATACTTTGTCTCAGGATCCACATAACCAAAAAGTTCTTCTGAGTTCTGTGATTTGAGGAACACATCATTAACAGACACTGATTGACCATAGTTGTTCTTGGTAGCCAGAAAGGTCTCAATACAACAGCTTTTACCACATCCAGCAGGACCAATGATTAGAACCTACAATGACAGATAATCAAGCAGCCTCATGTTGTAACCAATGTTTTTCACACAAATTTCATTTGTAAACTCACATTTTATTACCTCCCCTCTTATGTATTGAAAATCTTATCATCATGTCTCACATTTTTGCCAACATTTCCATTCAGAGATAAAAAAATATCTTTATATTTAGCAGAAAATTAAGTTTTCTAAACTTCTAGTAACTCTAAAGACATTCTTAAATCCAACTGTAATTAATTCATCTGAATTAGTCATATATAATGTAGGCTAGATGGACCAGCAGTGATCCATACTAAAGCTTTGGTGGTCAACAACCACTTTTGTATCTTACTGTGTTCTCTAATGCAATTAAAAGGGAATTTATATTTTAATGATCCACAGGTCTTTTCTCGTGAATTTAGTGGATCACATTCTGATTAAAAGGGTTGTTCTCTTATCTTGAAGAACCTCTGTGATGTCACTTAACCTTCTAGAAATAGCAGCTAAGACTCTTTCAAACCAAATCCTTTCATTTTATAAAAGAAAGCATGCATTGGGCCAGTATAGTCCTAGATATATTTATATCTTTAAAAAAAATTGGAATGCTTTTGGACATAAGTCTGCTCAGTCTTGGTTGAACAAGAGCTAGCAACATCGAAAAATCACCTAGATTACTGACTCTAGAATATACTACTACTTTAAATGGCATTAGCTACACTGATGGTATACATTTAGTCTTAAAAAATTTTCAACTGATTCTATATAATTTATACTTTTTTTCTTTTATGGTTTTGTCAGAGGAAGAAGGGCTCTGAGATCGGTGGCAGGATGGGAGGAAGAAATTTTTCAGACAGGTAACTTCCTAGCAACCAAAGTGGCAATACTACTTTCTTAATAAACTCAAATTCACTTCAGTTAAATGTCAAAAAGTTATAAAAGAATTTGAGCAGGAACAAACCTATAAATACCTAGCAATAAAGGAAGGCTATGGCATTCAGCTTGCAAGCATGAAAGAGATCAGGAAGGAATGATATAGAAGAGTTATAGAAGAATATGAGTTCTGAAATTTGAGATAAATGCATATAACAAGATGTTAGCCTTAGCGGTTCCAGTTGTTACTTATAGCTTCGATGTGTTGAACAGGAATATCAATAAAATAACCAAAATTGATAGAAAAATACATAAGCTGCTGACTTGTAATAAGATGCACTGCCCAAAGGCAGGCTTGGATTTTCTTTACCTTTCTCAAGCCGAAGAAGGTCAAGGTTTGATCCAGTTTGTTCTTTCTTACAAAACCACCACAATTGGACTGTTAAATATCTTGAAATAACTAACGAGAGGATGTTAAAATTCATTGAAAATCATGATAGGTACATTCTATCTTGAAAGAGAGCAAAAAATTTGCAATTGATTTTATGAATGATACCCAAGCTGAACAGCCTGTGGAAAATGTAGTAACTGTTGTTGCAAAGAAAATTACAAATGAAAAATTAGCTTGTAGGCTGAAGCAGAAACCTCTGTATAGCAAATATGTGATCCATAGTAGACAAGCTAATGTTGACCAGGAGCATACTCATCAGAGACTATGAAGCTCAGGGCTAAAGGCAGAAAGCAAACATTTCATTTTTGCAGTTCAAGATCAAAGCTTATTGACCTGGAACTACCATGCTAATGTGATGAAATATGGAGGAGATCCAAAGTGCTGATTCTGCAATGATGAGATTGAAATAATGGACCACTTAATCTCTGGATGTTTTAGTACAGAGTTAGTCAATATCTACACTGGTTAATATATCAGCATTATAAAACTGAAACTGGTGACAAGCATCACCCTGAGGCTGTAAGTGAAGGAGAAAATATAACAATTCTCTGGGACTTTCTAGTACATACAGACAAAACCATAATAACTAATAAACTAATAAACTAATTGTTGTACATGACCAAAATAAAAATGGCTGTTTATTGATCAACATGAGAATCCCTTGTGATCATAATATCTCAGCAAAAGAATTTGACAGCTCAGAAAATATAAAAATTTGTCCATTGGAATAAAAGAAAATGTGGCATTTCAAGGCAGCTACAACACCAATAATTGTAGGAGCACTAGAAATGATCAAAATAGAAGCTGAAAATTATTTGAGGCTGATCCCTGGCTTACCGTACCTGCAAGAAATGCAACAGATTGTTTTAACAAAAACATCACAGGTACTGAGAAGAGCATTGTCGCTGTGAGAATAATAATATTTTATGAATTTTTTTTAATATTTTATACATAACTTATTTGATTTTGCAAATGAACAAAATGTTGTGTTTATTTTAATGGCCTATCAGTGTATAAAGTGAGTTTCTTTGCCCTAAATGTTGAGAAGACGCTTGGCAAAAAATGGAAGCAAAACTGAAGGAAGAAGAAAACTCAAAATAATATTGATTTTAAATTTTGGCACAAGGCTAGCAGATTTGGGGAAGGGGTTAAGTTGATTATATGAACACCAGTGATTAGCTGGTACTTATTTTATTGACCCCGAAAGGATGAAAGACGAAGTCAACCTCAGCAGAATTTGAACTCAGATGAAATGCTGCTAAGCATTTTGCCCAGTAAGCTAATTATTCTGCCAGCTTACTGCCTTAAAACTCAAAATAATAATAACAATAAACTATAAAAATCATATCTTACCATTGAGTGAAATTGTGTCAACTGACAAAGATTTGAGACTTGTGTGCAAAATATATCAGATGCCTGCAATTTCAGCTGTGATGTTGCATCTTTTATCAAAGTATACAAATTATGTGCTAATGAGTCCACATCTCTGCAGATATCAGATGAAGCCTTTTCACTTGAATCTTGAGAAGAGTTAACTAAAAAGTTTAAAATCAAAACCAAAATTAATAGGAAATAATGTATTCATTTCCTTTTGGAATTCTAGTAGTCATATGGTTATTATAAGAAAATTTCTTCTTATTCATTATTCAGTGATTACTAATTCCTTATGCCAGTATTGGAGGTTAAGGAGATGAGAAGAATCAATTATTAATATTCACTATTTTTCAAATCTTTCATATAACTCATCATCCTTTGAATTGACTTACATGTCAGAGGTGGAATTCAGTATCAGATATCACATAAAGAGAGTTGGTGTAACTCTTGACACCATATAGAGGCAGTTAGGGGCACTTGTAGATATCACTCAGAGGATGTTGGTAGTATATCTAGATATCATGCCAAGGAGGTTGGGAGAAGCTATGGGTTTCACATAGTGTAGGTTAATAGCATTTCTAGATACTACATAGAGTAGGTAGATAGCACTTTTAGGTTTCACATACAAAATACATTCCAAAAATTTTGAGACTTTTTCAGGAGAAACATTTATCAATTTCAGAGAGGTACAAAAGTCTAATCTCTTTTTCAATATAAGATCTTCTGATTTCAATGCACTTGTTACAGCACTCCAGCCACTATGAGAAGTCCCCATAGAAGTCTTTCAAAGTGAAGGTGTTCAGGGCCCTCGTTACAGCCTCCTTCGTCTTCACGGTGTCTTCAAAACAACTGCCCTGAAGGGAAACAACCAAAAGTCACAAGGAGCAAAGTCTACCATGGTTGTTTAACATGCTAGAAACAGTACACCATATTGTGTTAAAATAAGGCATATTGCACAACATAGTCCTAAATAAACAAAATGACAAGATGGTCACAACTAGAATGTCACTGATTATAGGTCTACTGACAACAACAACATACAAGAAAACTGGTTAACTTTTACATATCCCTTATAGTTAGCAATGTCTCCAGATATCACGTAGTACAGATTAGCAGATTTCTTGGTATAAAATCACATATAAAAGGTTGACAGGACTTCAAGAGATAAAATATCAGAGGTTTATCATTTATTTGTCATTTACTTGTTTCAGTAGTTAGACTGCAGCCAGGCTGGAGCACCACCATGAGGGATTTTTTTTAGTCAAATTAATCAACCCCCAGTACTTATTTTCTTTTAAAGCCTGGTACTTATTTTATCAGTCTCTTTTGCTGACACTCTAAGTTATGGGAATGTAAACACACCAACACTGATTATGAAGCAATGGTGGAGGAAAATCACAAAGATACACACACACATATATATACAAAAGTCTTCTTTCAGTTTCTGTCAACCAAATCAACTCACAAGGTTTTGGTCAGCCTGAGGCTATAGTAGAAGACACTTGCTCAAGGTGTCATGCAGCAGGACTGAACCTGAAAGCATGTGGTTGGGAAGTAAGCCTCTTACTACACAGCCATATCTGTGCCTAAAAAAAGTTTGCTAGTAATTCAGATATCTCAATGCTCAATATTATAAAAAATAGCTGTAATGAGTTTGGTTTAAAAGTAAACTTATTTCAAAGCCTTGTAAATCTTAACGTAAATCTTAATGTTAGGTTAACTGTGAAGGAATTCTGGTTTAAACATTCTATATAAACCTTCATAAGATTTTTTATTGTTTTGAATTCTCAGAAAATTTTTTTGAACTTGTGTTCCACACACAGGAATTTGTATGATCTTGAAAAAAATTTTTTTTTAATTTTTCAAATTAAAAAAAAGAAAATTTTGAATTTTTCTTTTAAATCAGAGCTTGACATTGGAACAGTTCAAATTTTTGGCTTAAATCCCAGCAATGGACCATTAAATGTGTTTATGGGGAGAAAAATATTGGGAAACATCAATACATATCAAAGTGACAAGAAAATGAGGAAGGTAAATGGTTTTGAGATGTGCTGCAAATAACAGTCAAATAGCCCTTGAATCACACAAAAATTTTTTTGTTTTTTGGGTTTTGCATAATCATATGAATTCCTGTGTCCAGAACACAAATTCACAAAAATTTTCTGAAAATTCCAAAAAATAAAAAGAGTTATGAGGGGTTTATATGAGGTGCTTAAACCAGAATTATTTCCAAATGATTAAAACTTCAATAATGTAACCCAAGAATAAGCTTTTGGGCTGCTCTGAGATATAATTCACAGATCCATACCATCAATTCCAAATAATTCAGACCAATATTCACAGCTCTTTGGCCATATATGATGTGCAAGTTTCTTCATAAAAGGAATAAGTTGAGTTTCAAGTCTTGGTGAAAGATAACGAATGCATGCTTGCATTAGAACCTTCTCTTCTGTTTTCTGCAGTGATTCTTCCATAGAATCTGAAACCAATAATAAGGAGAAAACTAAACTGAAAAAGAGTTTTTCCATCAGATGCTTTGTTTTAAAAGATAGTCTTTCTTCCCAGAATCTAAACATATTTCAGTTGATGATGGTTAGCCTGTAAAGTCTCTCCTTACTGAATCCAAACATACTCCAATTAATGATGACTACTCTGATTAAATGCATTTAGTCTACATTCTTAGTAATTATTTTATTCTGTATTTCATTTTTTTTCTTCTTTTTTTCTTTTTGTAGGTGGTTCTGATCATAATCACTGATTTCATAAACTCAGTAAAATTTCATTGCTTCTTTTTATAAAAGTAATGTTCAAATTTCATTATTCTGCTTTGATGTGTTTGACTAATAACAATCTACTTCACAACGATGTTCAGATGTAAAGTTATAAATCAAAAAATACATAAATATGTAATAAAAGAAAATATTGCAAACATCTATCACCTTATGACATTATGGGAAATATGAATATAAAACAATACAAATAAAGACCAGGAAAATTTCAAAAATTGAGAGAAATAAAGGAAAGATTTTGATGCATTGAGTCACAAGCTCAATCCTACTGTATGGCTTCTTGACTAAGTATTTTCTACCATAACCTTGAGATAATTCATGGATATGGTGTCTGGCCTCGCCACACACAGATGTATACTGACTCTGCTTGTGTGTAATATTACATTAATGATATAAAGGTTTATAGAATACTTACACCATAATTCAAAAGAGGAAACTTTTGAGGCAGGTCTATGGATGCTAAGCCTGATTTCTATGAGCTGTAGTAGTCTTCCCATTTCATAAAGAACTTAAGAATAATAATTAAGGCTTCATTGGAGTGGAATATTTTTAACTTTGTTCACCAACCTACACTTCATCGCTGTAACCACCAAGTAGAGTAAAGTTACCAATCTAGAAATGATAACTGTCAGAGTCATTTGTACACTTAAAAACAGTTTCAAATTTTGGTACAAGGCCAGAATTTTTGTAGGTGTGGGTAAGTTGATTACATTGATCTCAAAGCTCAACTGATGCTTATTTTATCAACCCCAAAAGGATGAAAGGCAAAGCTGACCATAGTGGAATTTGAACTTAAAACATAGGGATGAACGAAATGCCACTAAGCATTTTGCCCAGAATGCAAACAATTCTGCCAACCTACTGCCTTATTTATTATATTTAATAATAGAGATCGTTTGAAATACTCCAACAGCGAACAGTGGGACAATAAGCAGTGGATATCTCTGAGGACTTTTAGGCAAACAAAATGACACCAGTACTATTTTTTTGAAGTGTGCCACTTATTCCATTGATCTCTTTTGCTGAGACACTAAGTTATAGGAATGTAAATAAGCCAACACCAGTCGTCAAGTGGTCTTGGGGAACAAACAAACAAACACACACATGCGCACACACACATATTTTATCTTTTACTTTTTACTTGATTGTCATTTGACTGTGCCCATGCTGGGACACCATTTTGAAGGGTTTTAATCAAACAAATCAACTCCAAGACTTATTTTTTGTTCAAGCCTGGTTCTTATTCTATCAGTTCTTTTGCCAAACTGTTAAGTTATGGGGATGCATGCACACCAACACTGGTTGTCAAGCAGTAGAAGGGGCCAAAAGATTAAAGTTTTTGTTAAATAAAGTTTTTGTGTCAGTGAAGTAATCATCATCATCTGCTTTTCCATGCCTGCATGGATTGGACAGAGTTTATTGATGTAGACTTTCTAAAGCCAAATACCCTTTCTGTTGCCAACTCTTATCAGTATCCAAGCAAGGTAATACTTCACCCACAGCCAAACATATTTTTGCAGATTATTTGAAATGAAAGATATTGCATGTAGGACAATGACTCGACTACCACACAAGGTCAAGACACACACACACACACAATGGGCTTCTTTCAGCTTCCATCTACCAAATCTTCTCACAAGGATTTGGTCAGCCTGGGGCTATAGTAGAAAACATTGACAAATACGCCATGTTGTGGAATTGAACCCGAAATTATGTAGCTGGAAGCAAACTTCTTAACTACTCAGCCTCATATGAAATTCTCTTAAAACTATAAATACCTGATGTCTTACAAAGGTTCTCAGCCACAAACTTTTCTGCTGCTCCTTCCACCACTGCACTTACTCCTTTCAGATTCCATCCAAGAAATTGATCATCACATGAGATTTCTGGCACATCTACAGGCAGAATAAAGACAAATTGTCTTGAGAGCTAATTGGGTTTATTCAAATATTTCAAAACAAATTATGGTAATGAGAATTTGGATACCTAATTCAAATATGCAAAGCATAACGTAATCAAATTTTTGATATACTAGAGAATAGATTACTAATTGTGAAGTATTATCAAAAAAATATACATGTGCAGCCCTGATGTCTCTGATGGTGTTATTATTTAACTATTATATGTGTATGTGTTTGTGTGAGTACACACACACACACACACACACACACACACACACACCATCATTGACTTTATGTCGTATCCAAGAAATGGGTTTCTTCTTTGCTGAATACTTCTCTTATGGTGATAGCGTTGGTGACTCTGGAGACTAACTCCTGCATAGAAAAGTGAATGGCATTGACTGCATGGTAATGTTAGTGGAGGACGAGGCTGATTTTGTTTAGCCCTCTGTCCTGTGTTTGATTTCTTCCTTTTCTCTTCTGGTGGCTTTGAACATTTTCATTCTGTTGGTGATGGAACACTGCCACATGGTACAATCTCTGGCTTGGGCTTTCAAATAATTTAGGTTCAAGTCTTGTGGCTTTCAGTGTTGTTTTGAGTTGGTCCTTTTATCTTTGATTATAAATCATCATTATCATTTAACATCTATTTTCCATGCTGGCATGGGGTGGACAGTTAGACTGAAAACTGGTAAGCTGGGGAGCTGTACCAGGTTCCAATCTGATTTGGCAGTGTTTCTACAGCTGGATGCATTTCCCAATGCCAACCACTCTAAGAGTGTAGTGGGTGCTTTTTACATACCACTGGCACAAGTGCCAGTTACAGAACAGAGGCATTGACCATAACTATGATCTCACTTGGCTTGACAGGTTTTCTCAAGCACAGTATATGCCAAAGGTCTAACATCCATGTTTCATGTTGACATGGGTTGGACAATTTGACAAGATTTGATGGGCTCAAGGACTGCATCATGCTCCAGTGTCTGCTTTGGCATGGTTTCTAAGACTGGATGCTCTTCTTTAGCCCAACCTCTTTACAGTATGTGTTGGGTGGTTCCTATAATGCTACCGACACTAGTGAGGTTGCCATGCAGATTGAAAGAGTATGAACCCTGACGGGAGGCACATGTGTGGGTTATGTATATATATATATATATATATATATATATATATATATATATATATAT
>NC_068997.1:31734664-31753139 GCF_001194135.2 Octopus bimaculoides
ATGGAATTAAGAATCGTGTTGTGTTTAAAAAAAGGCTGAGAGTTTATGTGTTAAACAGGAAGTGTGTGTAAGGGAAGACAATTCTGTGGGTTTTATACTCTTTAGTTGGAGTTCTGGACTCTTTGTCACAGGAAGTTTATGTCTGTTCTTAGAGAAACAAGAAGTAAGTTTATATGTATTTCATTGGGTAGGCGAGAGAAGGGAATATGGTCACCGAGGAGTTTGTATGTTAAGAAGCGTTTGGAATTTCTCTATAAAAAGATTCTCCTTGTTGATTCTTTCTTGTGTAGAGATTCTGTCTTTACATTAATAGAAAGGGAATATAAGGAAATTAGGGTTTTTATTTCTAGTGCAAGAGTTTATGTGGCCCCTGAGTGGAATTTGGCGGTGTTATGAAGTTAGTATAACAAACCATAAGATCATTTGCATTGCAGAACTCCAGCAGCCTGGTTCCCTCCTCGTTGTGGGAACCAAAACCCTAGCCTCCATGTACACCATGGAAGCTCCCTCCATGTTGTCCAACTGCCCATTGAAGTTGCAAGCCACAATGAGAAGGTCCCTGTCATTCATCGACGTGGTAGTCTGCAAGAGGGTGTCATAAAATCAGTCTTTCTGTTCATCAGGTAGCCCCGGCTGAGAGGCATAGGCTGAGATAATGGTTGCTAACCCATGTTGTAGCACTATTCTATCACAGACTCTGACTACCTCAATTACATTATCAACCCATTTCTCTGCAAGAAGTATACCCATGTCTCAGACCCCGTCAGTGTTCCCTGCCCAGAAAATCTTATACCTATGTTCTTTGCCTGTGAGGAACCTAGAAGAACTTCCTCTCCACCTTACTTCTTGGATGCAGCACAAATCTACACATCTTTGTTGAAGCATCTCAACAATCTCACTAGACCTACCTTTCAGTGTGCCAACCCTGAGGGTGTGGGAGATGTGGGCCTGCAAGACCCTGGGATGGGGGACAGCAGCATCATGTACCAGAAAAGAAAGCTCACATTTGGCAGAACTCATGAACATACAATAGCCTTCAACCAGCATACATAACACCATCATTTTTATGCACAACATAATCACTATCAAACATAGGAGATAAACCCTAAGTAGGGATGGGGGAACATTAAGCCTTTAGAAGATTTCATAGGAGAGACATCCAATAGAGGTCAGAGGATAGAGAATTCCAGTACAGGTGGCGGGCACACTGCGAAACAGCAAAAACTCAGGCTGCTGGTGTAAGAAAATATTATGATAATAATGAGACAGAATTGGGAATTTGAAATTCTTAACTAGAACTATAACCAAGAGTTTTCAGTCAGCCCAACTGTGACAAAATTAGATAAATGAATGAATAAGTGACGATAATAAATGAGGGAGAAAGAGGGAGAGTTGGATCAAGCAAAGGGATCTTAAGTTTTTTGTGTGGGTGGGTGTGTAGGTGGATAGGTCGGTAGGTAGATAGATAGATAGATAGATAGATAGATAGATAGATAGATAGACAGATAGATAGATAGATAACACAGACACATATATGTGATGGGCTTCTTTCGGTTTTCGTCAACCAAATCCACTCATGAGGCTTTCATTGACCTGAGGCTATAGTAGAACACATTTGCCCAATGTGGTATCATGTGGTTGGGAAGCAAGCATCTTACCATACAGCCATGTCTGCACCTGTGTGTGTGTGTGTGTGTGTGTGTTATTGCTGTTTTCGTTGTGGTTAATCAGTACAATTTACAAAATGAAACAGAAGCTGAGAATTTCATGCATACCACAGTGTGTGTGTGAGAGTATAAGTATGTACATGCTATATATATAAATGAACACACTATAAAAAGTTACTCACCAGATGATGAAGACATGGTTTTATCACAAGCAGCTGACATTTTCGCAATATTTGAAAAGAATTGTTCAACTTTAATGGAGAGATTCCTAGTCTGACTAAATCCTGTAATGATAAATTGCAAGTTCAAATATTTACACATGTTCTTATAGCAGTTGTTCAACACATCTCTGCAACACTGTTATTACATAGTATGGATTAGATTCATTTGATAACAGAATAATTGGCAGTAACTACAGCAACAACACTACCAACTTAGAATGGTAGACCATTGTATACTGATCAAGTGACTTACTCAAAGTAACAGATAATTTTTGTTTCCTCAATGATATAATTAGTGTTAGCAAATTAATGAGACGTCTCTCATGGACACTAGAAATAGCAGCGAATTCTCCCTCATATATCATTCTGCCATTTAAAAAAAGAATTAAAAAAACATATTGGAGCAGGCATAGCTGTGTGGTAAGAAGCTTGCTTCCCAACCACATGGTTCAGGATTCAGTCCCACTACATGGCATATTGGGCAAGTATCTTCTACTAAAGCCTTGGGCTCACCAAAGCCTTGTGAGTGGATTTAGTTAACGAAAACTGAAAGAAGCCTGTTGTATATTATATGTATACATATGTTTATATCTGTGTGTGTCTCCCACACTTGATAACTTGACATCTCTGTACTCCATAACTTAGTGGTTCAGCAAAAGAGACTGACAGAATAAGCATCAGGCTTTAAAGAAATAAGTATTGGGATTGAGACATTCAACAAAAAATTCAAGGCAATGCTGCAGCATGGTCACAGCCAAATGGCTGAAGTAAAATATAAAAGATAGATACAGCTCATATCAATTAATGTTGGCCCATCCACAGTGTGCCAGAATAAGATAGGGTGGTCATAGCTGGATTGTCTTTGATTATGGGTCAGCTCTATCAGGGCTGACTTGGCACTAAGCATCAATTAATGCTGGTACTATTGGTGTCCTAGAGACAGTATCATAGGATGGTTAAGCTAGAATGATCTCTGTCGGAGTTCAGCAGTTATGTGTAAAAAATGTAAGCTAACTGGCAAAAGTCACAAATTTTTAACAAGCTAATTGGCCAATTGTGACACCAGTGCCTGTTTTGACACTGTCAATCTATATATTGTTGGTGAGGAGATGAATCATTGCTATCTCTAGCAGTCAAATATCTATCATTGACGAGACCAAACAAGGCTGAAATCACGTGATCTGGTAGTCACGACGCTGGAGATGGCATGGATTTGTCTTTCCATTAGTGATATAAACAAGAGTGCATTTTGCACCAAAAGCCAATATGAGAGTTTCTCGCATGGTATCTATTGCAGTATAATTTGTTCTTACAGAACATCCACATTTAAGTGGAAATAATCATGACCACTTAGTATTAATATTACCTCTGTTCTAACACTGTTACTCTGCTCTGGCCTGTTCTGGCACTGTTATTGTACACATCACTAGTAGGGAGATGAATCACTGCTGTCTCTAGCAGTTGAGCATCTATCATTGTCAAGACCAAGGAAGGTCGAAATCACATGATTTGGTGGTCTCAGTGCTGAAGGTGGCAGGGGTTTGTCTCCCCACTAGTGATATAAAACATGCATGCATTTTGCACCAAAGTCGATATGAAAGTTACTTTCATGGTAACTAATGCAGTAAAGTTTGTTCTAACAGAACATCCATGCTTAAGTGGGGATAAATATTTCCTCTAGTTATACACATGTGCACAAAAGGTAGATAATGGAAAACATGTCAGATATGTGATATTGTAGAGTAGGGAAAGAACTGTGGATGAAATATTGGTGCAGGCATGGTTGTGTGGTTTAGAATTTTATTGGACACAAATTCTGTGGAAGAGACAACGTGAAAGATTCTTGTTTGTTGCTTCTATACTTACAACATTTCTATTAGCAACAGTAAGTTGAAGAGAGAGCCTTTATCTGCTCACCTGATCTGCTAGAAACAGCAGTGAAATCTCTTTTACATTAGACCTAACAATTTGAAATAAAGTAGGAAACATCAAAAGATGTAGTCTCCAATACATAAAATAACAAGATGGTCATGGCTGGAATGTTTAATCAGATCTGGTAAGTCAGTGCTGACCTATGATCAAACAACAACAATCAGGATCCTTATCATCATAGCAGTAATGACCCCAGTGAAGCTACTAATGCTTACAATGATATTAAAACAAATATAGTAAACTGCTGCACCTAAAAAAAAATAAATGAAGTACTTTGAGTAGCATTTGAACATGTATTGAACAACAGAGAATTCCAGTATTTTATTCTCGTTGCCACCTTAACAACAAATATGTCATAATCTTTAATTTCCTTTATCAATATATGTCTTAATTGTTATAGAGTTAATTAATTGCATTCATTTCAATAATTATCTCTGAGATATTGTGAGATGGTACATGATTAATTTGTTACACCTAATATTGTCCCAACATCAATAGATTATCAATATATTATTTCACAATATAATAATATTAATCAACTGAAAAGTGATGCAACTAGTTTATCAGTGAATTACAATGAAGCTTTCATTTAGACTTCGATCTTTGCATATGAAATTACCAAATACAATGAGATCAGCTCATGGTCATTTTATAACCTTTACACTAAATCATGGGGACGGGGAGAAGTTATCAGTAATCTTGAACTGTTAATGACTTAAAAAGCCTTCATTATCTTATAGTATGAGAAGAAAAATTATCTTTGATATTCAGATATTATCTTAATATTCTCATCATCTCATAGATTAATAATGAATTATCTGTTAAGATTTTAATGTAAATAATATTATATATTATAAGTATTAATTTGAGACAGAAAAGAGAAATAGGGCTACTGACAGCATTACAGACTGTGTTATTGAACGTTCTGTCAAGTAATTGGTTATATGTTCACCAGCAAGTAATAGATACATGGTTTGAGTCGTGCCAGTGTTTCTTTTCTGTCTCAAATTAAACCAACATACATCATCAACAACATTTAATGTCTGTTTTTCATGCTGGCATGGGTTGGACGGCCTGACAGGAACTGGCAAGGCCAGGGGCCACACCAGGTTCTATATTCTGTTTCAGTTTGGTTTCTACAACTGGATACCCATCCTAATTCCAACCACTCCATAGAATGTACTGGGAGCTTTTAATGTAGTACCAACACCTACACCAAAGCTTTTTAAGTTTTAAGATCTCAATTCTGTTGTGGTGGGCAGGTCTTTGTTCAGTAGTTAATTGCATGGAGTGCAGTGACAATCTGGGCATGTTCCACTCTCACCGTGTCTAATCTATCTCTGTGTACTGTAGATTCTTGTAATAACTGCAAAATCAAACTAAGTAAACTTGGTCTAATGTGACAGTTACTTTACTGCACTTCTGCTTTTATCATTAGTAGTATGTAGCCCAACACAGTGTTTGAGTCTAAGGAAGTTCTTAATGTTGTAGCTATTTCTGTGTGTATGTGAGTTTTTTGTGTTTGTTTGGATTGAGTGGTAAAGATAGTTTTCTTAGGATGTTGTTGTCATAGTCTTCTGCAATACTATAGATGTACCTGCATATTTGAGGTTGACTTTTTTCTATGTAGTAGCAATGTCTATCATGGATGAAGCTTGCTGCAACCATGAACTGTGCCTGTTGCATAGCCATGTGGAGCATTGTTAGTATTTCTGTTTTGTTGTGTACAATAAAACAGAAATATTAACAATGAAAGAACAATGAGTCTGAGCAGTGTATATAACCTGTTATGATGTGAAGTACACAATTTTGTGTTTATATTTTATTACAGTTAGATATGGATGCAGTATCATTGTTTTATCATTATAGTGTTGCATGCATTTTGCATGACAATATCATAGGATCTAATATGATGGTCATGTGAGGAAGACTACCTAACATAAGCACCTTCTCTGTGACGAGAAATTTTGCAAGCAACTGCAGTTTTATTTTGCTATTCAATTGATTAAGGCCAGAAGAAGTAAGAGATTTTGTGTGACTACTATTTTACTTCAATAAAAACTTTGCTGTAGGCACATTAATGGACTTAAACAAGGTTCTCTGTCCATGATAATAAATACAATCTATTTGGCAATAATAATTTCTGCCAATTGGTGATGCAACAATGGTGTCACTGGTAGGATATGGAAAATACTAATACCTGATCCTGATTTGACTGATGCCTCATTAAGATACATTTCAGCCATTGCTGAGGGTAGAAGCTCAAGGTATCTGCTGAGAGTAAAGAAATAATTGATCTTTTTATTTCATCTTTAAAGCTGGGGAAGAGAATATTAGATAGTCTCCGATGATGTACCCTTGTGTTGAAAGAGATGCACTTCACAGGCATAAAAAAAGACTACAATATCCCCAATAAGAACAAAGAAGAAACTGGTTATTGCCAAATGGTTACACTTTCTGGTTCAGAAGCAAACACCATCAGAACCAATACATCAATATTATGAAAGTGAGGCAGCATGTTTTGGGGAATTTGATAAGGTGGGAACAGAAGGGCAATCTGCTGAAGTTGACCTAATACAAATGTAGCTAACTAATGGACTGATAAATTATGTACACTCTGAAAATATTAGAACATGCAGTTCCGTGAAATGCTTCGGTTAAGTTGTAATAACTATATTTGGCAGTTTGAAATGATAGCAAATTTTACTTGGTTCCTACAATGATGATAATTACATTAAAAGAATTGTCAGTGTTGTAGACAGAGACTGTCAGAAAGAAGTCAAATGCAAATTTTGTGGCTCTGCCCCACATGTAGAGAGGTATCCTACTTTTGGAAAGATATGGAATATCTTAAGAAGAACTTTTCAGAAATCCAGCAATATCTTCCAAGCAGGTTGGCATAATTGATGACATAACAATGGGGATAGTTGAGGCCCAGGCAAGAATGGTGAGATACCTGATGGATCTAGTGTACTAGTAAAACATCATTGTTGTTGCTCCATTTCTGTTATCCAAATAGAGGAATTGTAAATCTCTAAGTGTGTTTTGCTTTCTTTACTATGCCTTCTGATTTGTGACTATTGTGGAAGTGTTGTACACAACTTATAGTATTTTAATCTCCTATGTGTGTGTAGTATGTCGATATTGTTTGGACCCAGGTTTCTAGGTGATCTATGTAGTTTTGGAGTAATAGAGACCTATGCCTGGGAAATAGTTGGAGGATGTGAGAGGGATATCATCTGCTGTACATGTATGTTTTGAGAAGCTGAGGAAAATCAAAAGGGTATACTTGAAGAAGAATATGTGACTGAGTGGAACCTTGTTGTACCCAGTTTAAGAAATTTTTGTACATTACATAATCTGGATACTACAAGAGTTTACAAGGCAGCATTTTGTACTGTTTCTTGAGGAAGTGTTAAATAGCTAAATGACCTTCAGATTTCACTCTGCCATCTTAACAACACATTTATATGAAATATGCAAATAACAGAAAAAGAATGACTAATTACAATTCATAATAAATATTTTACTCAAATTGTTTTCATTAAGATTAACAAATTGTTTCATTAGTTGACTGTAAAACATGTAAATAAGTATATTCATTGAAATTGCACATCTGCTCAATATTTAATGAGATGGTATCAAAAAATAAATAGAATTGTGGATATTTTATCTGATTCAGTTAAATCAGATGACAATTTAGGATAAGAGAGATACATTGTCTAGTCGATCTGAGAATGTCATTTTTCCATTGCACTTGCTAATAAGTATATAATAATTGGCTTTATATTGAGTTCTATAAATTTTCAACATTATAAAAGAAATATATTCTCTCAATTCAAGAAACATATATGATATATTGTTGTTTAGAGGTGATAAAAAAAAATCCTAATCAAAATTTATAACAAGAGATGCAACTTTCATCCTTCCTGTTCTATAACTGGCACTCCATCAGTTATGATGATGAAGGTTGCAGTTCATCCAGTCAATGGAACAGCCTGCTGGTGAAATTAACATGCAAATGGCTGAGTACACCACAGATACACGTACCCTTAACATAATTCTCAGGGAGATTCAACATGATATACTGAATGTGACAAGGCTGGCTCCTTGAACTGCAGGTACAATTCATTTTTGCCAGGTGAGTGGACTGGAGCAATGTGAAATAAAATGACTTGCTCAAGCAAACAACACACTGCCATGAATCAAACTAATGACTATGAGCTGAATACCCTAACCACCCAAGCCATATACCTTCTAAAGCCATCAACTAACTGCATATGTTCCATCGTCTTCTTCCCTGTCAATACCTCTTTAAGCAGTTTTATCCATAAATCACCATGTTCACTAGAAGGAAAGTATTGTGTTACATGACCAAATCAATTATTTTCTGCCTTCAAAAAACTAGCAGAAGATAACTTACCATTAACATAGAGTAATGATTCCAATATACTTTGAAAAGAAGGTCGAAGACATGCCACTGGTCTAAAATGTTTAATGACCTCAGGAGGAAGAAAAGCTGTTACTGATGGGTAGACTGGTAGCTTAGTTGGGTCATATGGTTTATTCTCTTGGGTAGAACACAATGTAGCAATTATTGCTCCTCCAGGTATCAGTTTCATTTCATTATCTCCATGTGTCACCATTAATTGTCCACTTTTGTATGCATCCATTATCTTTGCAGTTTCTCTGACAAGTTGTGCCAACTGGGAAGGCAATAGACGGTTAATTTCTGTCAAACATAACCAACACCCTAAAAAAAAAATGAATGTCAAGAAAATATTGTCTCAATGATAAATTCATTAAGTATTCTGTAATTAATTAGATTAAAAATATTAAATCTTGATTTCAGATTTTGGCACAAGCCCTTCAAGTTCAGAGGAGGGAGTAAGTCAATTACATCAATCCCAAGGTTCAACTTGTACTTATTTTCTTGACCCCAGAAGGACAAAAGGTAAAGTTGACCCTGGCAGAATTTGAACTCAGAACATGAAGACAGACAAAATGTCACTAAGCATTTCGTCTAGCATGCTAATGCTTCTGCCATCTTAAACATTAAGATGGATATCTTTAAACCTTTTGATGCTAACTTGTCTGAGAATGTACCTGATTCTATGGTTAAAAACAAAAATTTTAATGTTTTGATCTAAATTAAAATATTTCTTCAAAGTTTTATGTAGGAACCTTTTGTTAAATTATGTTCTAAACACCAACTTATGAATAAACTTATAAATAAAGTGGTCAATTATTGGTGGGTTATAATAATGTTTGTATGTCGTTGTCACTGATAACCAGAACATCACATGGGAGAAGAAGATGGGTCATGGTGCGTCTGACTGTGGCCAATCAGTCTGATGCATACTCAGAAAGTTCTGTCACATGTCATGCACTGGTGGTCTGCTAGGGATGAAAACAAGGAGTTGGCTCTGGACTTGCACAGCTCACATTTTCTTTGTGCTATTGTGATCCCGTTCTGTTTGTAGGAAGTAGCACCTCTGTTGGTACGGCTACACCAGGCAGGGCAGTCCTGTGTTTACATTTCCCAGATGTCAGAGTAGATCTAACAGAACTTCAGTGAGGCTTTGAATGTATCTTTCAAGTGCTTTTTCTGATCAGTTTGTGTGCACTTGCCCTCTGCCAATTCACTGCAAAACAGTCTTTTAGGTAGTCATGTGTCAGGCATTCAAACAAGGCAACCTGCCCACCTGACCTGCACTCGCCTCAGCAGTGTGTAAATGCTTGGCAGATCAGTTCAAAAGAGATAATAAGATGTCAAATGACATAAAATAATAGGTACATACAATGAGTATTCAGGTTAAATCAATACCTAAACTTTAATATTAAGTGCAGGAATGCAGGATCTACCTAAATAAGAACTAGCTACAGGCAATGTATTGGTAGAAATGGTGTAGGTATAACAGAACAAAAGCAGAGACAAGCAGTCACCCACAAAAATCTAAAAAGACAGTGTATTTCATCAGAAATATTATCTGATTAGTCTAATACTGAATACTGAGCTGCATCCAACTGGCTGTCGTTTTCATCGTCACGCATAAGTTCATATATTTTGTCGTGTTTACTTATGTATACCTGTATATACTTTTGTCAGAAAGTTTCCTAATAATATTTGCTTTGCCTAGAACAAAGCTCGCTCAAAAATTCGCCCTTTCAGAATGAATTTTCATATTGCAAAATTTTATCTCATAAATATTTTCATCTGTCTGGACAATAGACATGGACAGTTCGGCTAAGAGTGCCAGTGCCTCAGCGCTACAGTTAGAGATGAACTTCCTACCATTACTTACACAAAACACATTGAACAAAAAAGAAAACATTGATGTACTCACACATACACACACATTTGAACAACAATATGCATACTGATGCAAGCATTCCCTCTGAACAAGTGAGAAGCAGAAACAATGTAAACACTCGTAAAACAATGAGCAGTGCAACCATGACTATCACTTCTCCTGTCACCACCACTATCACTTCTGCTACAGAAACTGCTACCATCAACAACATCACAGACAAACTAAATGATTTTGCCTCTGTTTTAAAGTAAAAGAAATATTTTATGTTTGTCTTAAAGGAAGCACTTCTAGATTGTAGACAATTATTATACAAAGAAAACAGAACTGTTAAACTGAACACCCCAGAAAGCATGTTGCAAGACATTTCCAAAAAGCAATTATTTACAAAACCCTGAACACAGAAAATAAAGATTAGAATAGGCCACTCAAGAAACAGTTGAGAAATGTCTACAGCCCATGTGGGCTTTTAAAACACATATTGCAAGAGGCAAAATATTTGCCACGATCAAGATATGGTTTGATATGAAAGAATGCGCAAAGGAACACTCAATAAAATGCCTGGAATGCGGGGAACTTATAATGATTCTCACTTACCTCGGTTGTCAGGTGACAAAGGTAAAGTTTAAAGATGTGCTCCCAAAACAGAAATAAGATGGCTGGTGTCAGCCATCTGTTATGATTTTGCAGATGAAATCAACATCCTAGAAATTGCCACCCTGGGGCAGCAAAATCAGATTGGACTAGAGTTGGATCTATTGATTCAAGCAAATCTGGAAACAACAGAATATCTCCCAGATTTGATTCAAATTCCAGATGGCACAACTCTTCATGTGGCCGTTGAAGGCAGAAGGCCACATTGCTACCTTTGTGGTAGCAGACACCATCTTAAAAAAGACTGCCATCTAGCAAAAGAAGAAGAACAACAAAACCAAAAACCAAAAAGCAAACCAGCACTGCTATCCACACTGCCAGCAGCACAACTGATAAAGCAAATGGAAGAGTTCCACCAATCAAAAAGCCAGCCCATCTAAACAACACCACCAAGTACAGAGACAACACCATCACCATCACCACCACCAGCAACAACAACACAAGCATCCAACCCAGAAGAAAGAAAGGAAAAATTAAGCCCCATCCCCATCAACCCATACATCACATCTCAACAACCACCAACCAACAACCACCAACCAACAACATCAACAACAACACACAAATTGATCCCAATACCCTTCGCCTCCTTTCTTCTGATTCCTCCGACATGTCGTCAGACAAAGGCGATACAGAAGAATGGCAAATGGCCACAGGGAGGAGAAGAAGAAGGGGAAGGAAAAGAAAAGCCATGCAATCAATCAAATCAAGAAGAGTCACTACTCCCAAGAACACAACCTCCACACAAAACACATATATTACCACCAAACAATACAAACACACAAACACCAAATGGCTTCACATTGTTGACAGCAATAAACACGAATAATTCAGACCTAATGCAATACATTAGGTTAAAGACCAACATAACAGAAGACGATGTGAAAACCAACAATCACCCACACACAACACCACCACAACACATAAAAATCATACACGTGACACAAAACACATACAACACACTGAAATCTCTCTACCCTGATGCAACTCTTCATGTGGCCGTTGAAGGCAGAGAGACTTCAAAAGTACTTATCAAAAAATATATACAAAAATCTTCTGAGAGAAAATTGTGAGGTGAAGAACAACCAACTTTCGAACAGTAAGTGACTCTCTCTCTCTCATTCTTTTCCTTTTCCTTTTGTGTGTAAAGCACAACTTTCAATAGGAACATGCTTAGAATAGGTTGTATAAATGTGCATGGCTTGGGGTTGCCTTGGAAACAAGGTTACCTGTTAAATGACATCAAGTCACAGAATGTGGATATCATAGCCATCAGTGAGACCAGACTCCACAACCTGCAGGCCCTCCAGCACATGTTTGGCAGACAATTCGACATTTATTTTTCTCCATGTCTGCTGAGAATGGGCAGAGGCAGTACTGCAGTGCTTTTTCAGAAGAGTCTGGACCTCAAAGTAAAAGCAATATTCCTAGACCCAGTGGGTAGGCAGGTCGTCTTGGATATCAATGGCAGTAATGGGTGTGCTTTTCAACTGATAACAGTTTATGCACCATCCTTAACAGGTCAGCCAGATTTCTTTTGATGTCTAGAGGTTTTCCTGGGAATGTCTTGACCTTTACTTTTAGTGGGAGATTGGAACGCTACCTTGGACACACATCTATACTATGTGGGTAGAGATAGGAATAAGAGGGGATGTAAATGTCTCAAAGACCTGCTCAGACATTTCCAACTGTCTGACAAGTACTGACTGGACCACTCGAATTTGTTAATGTGGACATGGAGCAACTGCATCGGGTCATCCAGATTGTATTTAGATAGAGTATTCTGTAGGACAGTGGATAGAGATAACATAGATTGTCCACAATTCCATATAGTCAGCTACACAGATCACAAATTTGTGACTTGTATGCTCGACTTAGAAAAGAATCATAGGCAGGGTCCCGGTTACTGGAAAATGAATGTGTTGTTCACAGCACATCAGGCTTACAGAGACTGGATTGGCAGATTAGTTAAGAGGGCATTGATGGGTGCCATCGTCAACGATAGATGGTGGTATGCCCTAAAGAAAGCAATTAAAGCAGAATTGGTTAGGTACAGTAAGGCCCTAGCATTAGACCGAAATAGAATAGAGAGAGACCTAGTTAAGAAATTAGAAGAGGCACTTAGAAGTGGCATCATGTCCAAAGTACTGGCGACAAGGTTGGCCCTCAACCAACACTTCAACGCCAAACACAAAGGATGTATTGTCAGAACTAGGATGCATGCTCTGAGAAATGAAGGAACTGAAGCTGCTCAAGAGGCTCGAGTGGCGGAGGTGCAATGAGGCAACAAAGCCACTATTAGGTCTCTGACAGATGAACAGGGGCACGAATTACTTCAGCCTGAAAGGATGTGTGAGGCCTTTCAAAAGCACTTTGCCTGACTGTTCAGGACAACTGGTGGGTCAGAACGCAGGATGGACTTTAGTGCCTACCTGCATGGCCTGCCATGACTCTCAGCAAGAGAGGCGGAGTGTTGTGAAACACCCATCACAGCCGCAGATGTACGGGATGTGATGGCAGGCTGCACAGGAGACAAGTCACCAGGCTTGGATGGTCTGCCCTACGAGCTTTATTGTCATATGCCAGACTTGTTCAGAGGCATCTTAGCAGCAGTCTACTACAACTGGTAGCAAAACAGGAGTATCCTCAGTTTTGTGAGCCAAGGAGCAGTGGCACTTCTAATGAAAGATCCAAACAAGAGGAACGTCATAGATAACTTCAGTGCAGATTTGAAGATTTTGGCCAAGGTGCTAGCCAAGAGGTTGGTGCTTGTCATTGAGAAACTGGTTGACAAGGCACAAACATGCACCATGCCGGACAGGAGTGTCCATGACAACCTCCATCTGATGTGCTACATCATTGACAGGGTAGTTAAGGAACCTGGCATGGGTGGGGTGCTGATCAATTTGGATCAATCAAAAGCTTTCAATACAATCGACCATCACTACTAGGAGGCTGTCCTTAGAGTGGCTGGTTTCAGTCCCATCTTCTGCAGCTGGGTCGCTGCCTTATACAGCAGCATCCGCTCAGTAGTTTGGGTAAATGGTCATCTATCCAGACCATTTAACATCACGTGTTTGGTCCGTCAATGATGCCCCCTTTCGTCGTTTCTGTACATATTGACTCTAGAGTCACTACTGCTGAGGGGCATCCTGCAAGAACTGGGATGTGGGAGGGGCATGTCTGCATATGTGGACGATGTCACTGTCATAGTGTTGAGCCAAAACATATTGACCTGGACAGCAAGACACTAAAAGAATATGAAGCAGTAACGGGAGAAAAAAAATTAACTTGGAAAAGTCAGTGGGTTTGTGGCTCAGCACCAGGAGAGGCAGGCCCATGCCATCCAACAGTGTCTCCATCGTGGGACACTGGACCAACAGACTGTTTAAATTGCTTGGGGTCTGGTTCGGACCAGACCGCCAAATGGAGAAGAACTGGGATGAGATAGCAAGTAGGGCAGCCACTCTCACCCAGCAATGGGCCAAAAGAAAGCTATCCCTAAAAGGTCGGGCGGAGGTGGAAAACACGTACATCGCATCCGTCATGTCTTGTCCTGAGTCTACCATCACCAAACCAGAATGCATACTCATCTGCTTTTTGCGGAAGGGAAGTGTTCTGGTGGTTAAGCGATCCATTTGCTATCAACACCTGCTAAATGGAGAGCTAGGCATGTCATGGTTGATGATGTGCAGGCATGTGCTGAGACTGCTTCATCTACGCTTCATCAACGATGGTGAACAGGTGTGGTCACCGTTTATGAGGTGCACTTTCCTGCAGCTCGTCTCATTGGCTGAACTGCAGTGATGGATCAAACAGAGACCAAGGCTGGGTGAATGGCACCGTGAGTGCCGCCTTGCTCTCAAGCAACTTTACTGTATGGAACCAAACTTGTGTGATTTCAATTCCACGATGTCGTTTTATAGAGGATTAGTGGAGGTGAGGTGCGACGACGTTCCCAGGGAGAATCTTGGTTTGACAGGGAACACCTGACTCACCTGTTCAGGACAACTTTTGGGCTGGGTCCTATGGACAATCACCAGAGATCCCTGGCCTGGCAGTGCTGTTGGGAAGCATTGCCCGTTTGGAATAAGCTCAACAGGCACAGATCGAGATACACCGGACAAACTTGCCAGAGATGTGGTCAGAGCACTGTAAACTATTCTGCACACACTTGTGCAGTGTTCAACCATTTCAGACCTGTGGGCTTATGTCGAATGGCTGCTGTCACATGTAGGACAAATTCAGTTATCTGCCAAATCTATTGTGAATATGCCCCACCACCTCCCTTTAACCGAGAAGGCAAGACAGTTTTCATTGTACTGGTGGCTATGGTCAAAAAATGTGTGCGGTGGACTTGTGCGAAAGGTTCAGAGACAAACACTTTCCTCTCTGGCCAATCGCTCATCAACTTTTTCAAATACCACTTGAAAAAGAAGGTTAGAATAGAGAGGGAAGTTTTGTCTCATAAAAGTTTCAATAAAAGGTGGGTGAATGTAGCAAAGATAGTATGCGTGAATGACGAAATCACTCTAAGCATGATGAGAGAGAGAGAGTGCTTTGCTCTCATGTGTTTCTTTCTCTGCCTGAGGTTACCATGGTCTTTTGCGTAGGGTTGTCTTTCCAAGGATAAACATCTTTTCCATTTTTACCCTACCTTTTTTGCTGTTTACACGTCACAAACGCTTTCAATCCTTTTGATCGTTTTTTTTTCTCTTTCTTTCGAAAAGAAAAGTTCTACTTTGTATTGTCCTCTCTGTGTTCAGCCCTGCATGGCTAATAAACAAAAATGCCTCTTATTCAAGTATAGCTCCCATTTAAATCTTTTTTTTTTTTTCATCTTAGCATCTTTTGTTGGTAGGAGAGTTATTAGCCATGCCCCACTGAGAGAACAGCAGTCAAATTACAAACAAAACAGTGGAGTTCTTTTTATCATGCTCATCCAATCACATAAACATACCAACATTAAGATTTAGAGAAAGGCAGGAGAGAGATATTACACTTGGAAACAACTGTGGTACTTCACATAAAAACTATGATCTTACTTCTGTGAGTTTTCCTGGAAAATATAGAAGTTTGGAAACTTTCTCTCTCATTGAATGTGTTCAATGAATGTTTGTCTCAAATTCTATTTTTCCTGTTCTTCCTTCTCTGCTTATTACCTTGAACAGATAATTATATTTCATGAGACCATTCTACACTTCTTCCTCACCATTTATATGGATTTTTATTTGCACACAATCACAACACATCTTGATTGCTAAGCACATCTTATATAAACTGAGATCTGAAAACCAACCAGCACTAATGACCCAACAATCTGTTCTTAAACATTATGCATCTCAAGGAAGAAAAACCTCATAACATGATTACTACTCATAAACAATTAACCCTTTAACATTCAGATTATTCTGTAAAACATAATGCATATTTATTCACATTGTTTTGAATTTATCATGCTTAACCTCATACTTTTGAGATTTCAAAGATGTCATTCATTATTCTAAGAATGACATTGTAGGGTAGGTGTGAAAGGCCAGATCCGGCCAGTTCGAACATAAAATAAGTAGAATATTCTGGCCAGATATGGTCAGTTTAAATGCTAAAAGGTTAAATCCTCATTCTGTTATCAATTAATGCTGGGCCTTAGAATATTTGATGATCTTTCGTTATCACATATTCATATAGCAAGAATTTCCTCACAAAAGTTGGGTTTCTTCCTCTGAAACAAAAAAATACTTCTTTAGATATTTTAAACTTGATTTCGGTTTGAATTCCTACAGTTCATCTGAAGAGATTTTGTTACACTGCTGGAATCCAAAATGTAACTTTTCTCCAGTCAAGAATAACAACTGATAAGAAAATTTCACACTGGGAACTGTATTACAAAAATGGTAAACAAACCTGTTAATATCGTTCCTTTCAAGACATCATGAAGAATATCAGTTGTAATATTTGAAGAGCAATTCACAAAATACATAGCCTTTCCGAGACAGTAACTAAGATCTTTGGCAGTCTCTTTATTTTGACCATTCTTTATAGAGAACAAAAATATGGAAATAAAGATATTAAAAACATGCATACATGCACACATCATGTGTGTGCATGTGTGTGTCTATCTGTATATCATTATCATTATTATCATTATTAAACGATGATGATGATGATATACACACACATACTCACACACATAGATTTATATCATTATTATCATCATTTTGTTTGCTTTTCATTGCTTACATGGCTCAGACAAGAGTTTCTTGGGGCCATATGCTGTAATATTCACAATTTGCAGATGGATTACGCAAAAAAGTCATAGGTATGCAATCAGTAAACAGTTACATGGAGATATCACTATAAGTCTGGTTCCCCTCATTAAGAGAAATTTGCCAAAAGCAGTTAACTTAGTAGTGCTGGAGATTTAAAGGCTGAAGGGGGAGAGGAGGAAGAATAAGATCAAAAGGCAGAGAGAGGAAGGAGGATTACTATGACATAGAGGGAATGAAAAGAGGCAGAAGAGATGAAACAGAGAGAGGTAAAGTTAAGGTGAGCGTGGTGAAAGGGGGAGCCACTGGTGGCCAAGGGAATCTCACTAAGCAGACAATAAATTAGTTAGGAATGGCAACTGACCATATAGAGTGACAGGAAGAGGTAAGTAATGAATGAAAGGAGTAAGGATGGGGGTAGCAGAGGAGGAAGATATGCTGAAATAGGGAGAAGGGTACAAGGAGAATAAAGAGAAAATGCTACTAGCATAGCTAAGTAATGTTGGCATTCCGTCGCTTACGATGTCGAGGGTTCCAGTTGATCCGATCAACAGAACAGCCTGCTCGTGAAATTAACGTGCAAGTGGCTGAGCACTCCACAGACACGTGTACCCTTAACGTAGTTCTCGGGGATATTCAGCATGACACAGTGTAACAAGGCTGACCCTTTGAATTACAGGCACAACAAAAATTAAGAGTGAAAGAAAGTTGTGCTGGAAGAGTACAGCAGGGTTCGCCACTATCCCCTACTGGAGCCTCGTGGAGCTTTAGGTGTTTTCGCTCAATAAACACTCACAACGCCTGGTCTGGGAATCGAAACCGTGATCCTATGACTGTGAGTCTGCTGCCCTAACCACTGGGCCATTGCGCCTCCACAGCTAAGTAATAAGTAAGGTCTTAACCACAATTAAGAGAATCATAAATACTTTATGTATTCAACAAAAGTAGAATAAAATTTGTGCTTTACATAGAGAACCTATGGAATAACAAGGTATCATGAGGGAGAGTTAAGAAATTGTGTATTCTCTTCTTAGTATTCTGTATTTTTTATGTTTTGTGTGTGTGTGTGCGTACTTGCATGTGTGTGTGTGTGTGTGGGGAGAGTGCAGACACATAGCTTAGTGGTTAGGGTGTTGGATTCATGATCAAAAGATTGTGATTTTGATTCCTGAACCAGATAATACCTTGTTTTCTTGAGCAAAACACTTCATTCTCCATTGGTCCAGTCCACTGACAAAAATGAGAATTTCCTGCAATAGACAGGCATCTCATCCAGGGTAGAAAATACATGCACCATGGAAACTGGGAAACCAGCCCCATGACTTAGGAAAAATCATTATATTCCATATATATATATATATATATATATATATATATATATATATGTATGTATGTATGTATGTATGTATGTATGTATGTATGTATGT
>NC_068997.1:31753503-31761003 GCF_001194135.2 Octopus bimaculoides
ATATATACTTTTTACAGCTACTTTTACCACATGGTTTTATGCTCATATCTTATATTTTGGACACAATGATGATATAAAGAATTTGTCGGATTTATTAAAGCAAACATAGAAAGATAATTTTGCACAGCCAACTTGACTTGGATGCATTGTTTTGAATGTCACAGGCTGCAATAATCATCCTGAGAAATCATTTTGTAGAGACATTAAGCGTTTTAAAAAGCACAGATTATTTCAAGGTGGTATCAAAAAATTCCCAGACTAGTTTTGTAGTTTGCCAACAGATGGCAACAAATGGTTGCGTAAACAATGAGAGTTTGCAGTGACCTTCACGAGGCAGCATGCTGAGTGACATCACCGTGTTTACTTCACAAGTTATGAAATTCGTGTTTTTGTAATCATGTGTATCCTGTAGTCTGCAATTTTTGTCATGGACAGGAAGTTGGAACAAAGAGCCAATGTGAAGTTTTGCATTAAACTTGGGAAGTCTTCTACAGAGACACTGAACATACTTTGGGAAGCTTACAGCAATAGATTATATGCAATGTTTTGGGTAACACCGGCGCTTCAAAAGTGGAAGAACATCCCTGGAAAATGATGATTGAACTGGAAGACTTGCCACAAGCATCACCCCTGTAAATGAGGAGAAAATTCATCAGCTTGTGCATGAGGATCATCGGAGGACAATCAATGATGTCTTTAAACATTTGAGGGAGGACATTTGGTGAAAGTAACCGAATCTGTGGAGTGCAAAAAATTGGATTCTTCATGACAACAATGCACCCAGTCACCAAGCTCTCCTCACTTGTGAGTTTCTTGCCAAAAACAACATGGTCTCACTTCTGCACCCACCCTATTCACAAGATTTAGCACCTGCAGACCTCTATCTCTTCCTCAAAATGAAAACACAGCTCAAAGGTCATCATTTTAACATTGTTGTCGAGATCAAGAGTGAAACACAGAAGGTCCTCAATTCACTTCCAGAAAAAGTGGAAAGGATACTGAGACCAGTACGTTGCTGTGCAAGATGACTATTTCGAAGGAAATGATGTTAAAACTTAGGTAAATAAGTTTTTTTTTATTAAACATAATTAGTCTGAGAACTTTTGATTCCACCTCATATCAACCGAAAAATTTCATCAGCACTGATAGATGGTACTATCATATGTGATTTCAGCATAATTTATGCCTCATCAGCATCAGGCACCTCACTGCCAAATGCCATACTGAAAATCTATCAAACCAATGTTAAGTTGGATGTGCAAATTACTATTCTTTACTGAGGCTACCTTGGTCTTTAATACCTAATTTATACACAGCCCACTAGCTTTTTGCAACATCAGTTCCTGGATACTTGTGTGAAACTATGGTAAGGAAATATCTACAGCAATAAACATACATATCTAATTACATACAAATACAACATGCATACATATATATTATATTCTAAAGAGCTTCTGTGAGTGTGTATAGAGGGCATATGAAAGCCTTTCTGTTTTACTTTACCACACACACAAATAAAAAACATCTAACCACCTTGTTTATACACACACATGTTTTATTTTTTTACTTGTTTCAGTCATTAGACTGTGACCATGCTGGGGCACAACGTTGAAAAATTTTCAATCAAACAAAGTGATGCCGGCACTTATTTTCAAGCCCGGTACTCATTCTATTGGCCTCTTTTGCTGAATTTCTAAGTTATGGGGATGTAAACAAACCATCACAGGTTGTCAAGTGGCAGTGGAAGACAAACAACGACACAAAGACACACACACACAGATATATGTATATATATATGACGATGATGGGCTTCTTCCAGTTTCTGTCTACCAAATCCAGTCACAAGGTTTTGGTCGGCTTGAGACTATAGTAGAAGACACCTGCCCAACACAGCATGCAGTGAGAGTGAACCTGGAACTATGCAGCTGGGAAGCTAACTTTTTACCACACGGCCACACTTGCATACATATACATACACACACACATTAACATTCACAGGAAAACACTGAAAGTTCATAAAATAAAACTATTAAAAATGTTATTCTTACTTGGGAGCCAATGCAGAGGCCTGCATTAAATGATGTGATGATCCTCAATAAATGTACCAAACTCCTCTGTGTCACTGGGAATATCATCTCTCTGCCCATGACTCCTAAGTATTCAAAGCCGTACTTGAAACTTGAGTACATGTTCTGAAATTTATACATACACACACATTACAATTGGTAAATTCCTATAATTATGCATTGGCAGAAAGTGACCTAGTGGTTAGGATGTTGCACTCACAATTGCAAAATTATGGTTTCAATTCCCAGACTGGTAGTTGCACTGTGTTCTTGAGCAAAACACTTCATTTCACATTGCTCCAGTTGAAAATGGAAAACCCTGTGACAAACTGATATCCCATTCAGGATGGTGGGGTGATGTTGGCCTGCCCACCCAGCCAGTGGGATAGCTACAACAATGTAAAGTGCATTGTGACCAGTGGTGTATAACAACATGCGATAGTTTCATTAGTACAGTAATGTATTGATAGCACAATATCTTTCAGATATAAAATGGGAATATATATGACATTATTATACTACGACCTGCAGGCATAGCTGTGTGGTAAGAAACTTGATTCCCAACCATGGTTCTGGGTACAGTCCGACTACATGGTGACTTGGGCAAGTGTCTTTTGCTATAGCTGTGGACCGACGAAAGCCTTGTGAGTAGATCTGGTAGACGGAAACTGAAAGAAGTCCATCATATATATATATATATATATATATATATGTCTCTTTGTGTCTGTTTTCCTCCACTACCACTTGACAACCAATGTTGGTGTGTTTACATTCCTGTAACTTAGTGGTTCGACAAAAAGCACTTCAAGGTGGTGCCCCAGCATGGTCACAGTCAAATGACTGAAACAAGTAAAAGATAAAAGATGAAAAGTTAAGGTGATGATATGGCAGAATTGTTAACATGCCAGGTAAGATGCTTAGTGGCGGTTCATGTCTTTACGCTCTGAGTTCAAATTCTGCCAAAGTTGACTTTGTCTTTCATAATGCATCTCCTGATAAATTAAACAGTTTATTCTTTTATTCTTTAAGTTGTTTCAGTCATTTGACTGTGGCCATGCTGGAGCACTGCCTTTAGTTGAACAAATTGACCCATGACTTATTTTTTGTAAGCCTAATACTTATCCTATCGGCTTCTTTTGCTGAACCACTAAGTTACAAGGATGTAAACACACCAACATCGGTTGTCAAGAGACGGTGGGGGGGGGGGACAAACACAGACACACACATATAAATATATATATACTCAATGGGCTTCTTTCAGTTTCTGTCTACCAGATCCAATCACAAGGCTTTGGTCGGCCCAAGGCTATAGTAGAAGACACTTCCCCAAAGTGCCACGCAGTGGAACTAAACCCAGAACCATGTGGTTGGTAAGCAAGCTACTTACCACACAGCCATGCCTTGGGAATTTGTAATATAGTTCCATAGACCTACCTAGGGTAGGGTGAAATCGCTGGTTAATATTACATTTTTTGTGTTTAATTAAGATATTTAGAATAAGTACTTTTTGTCTGAACTCTAGATATGCACAACATGTGTTGTTGCAGTTGTTTAACCTCACTCAACCTGATGGAACAGACTAAGGATGAAAAGTGTTCCAGTTGTGACTAAGGCAGCATTTTTATGTAATTAGAACTGTGTTCTTTTTTTATAAAGACAGTAAAGTATGATCTGAGAAAGTTAAACTGTTATTTCTAGCAGCTTGAATGTTATAGACCTGTTTGTTGGTTCACAACTTCATGTTCAATGTCATTCAACAACGATAAAACCATAGCATTTTATTCACTCACTTCACTGCATAACAAATTAGGCTTGTAACATCCTTCATCATATATGACTTTTCATTCATTCATTCATTCACACATACACACATACAAGGTTTAAAGGTCTTTTATCATATGCCAATGAGGAAACCTCTATGAGGTCATCCTGCTAGACATAGCAGCCATATTCACCTCAAGCCCTCACCTTTCTCTCTTGAAAATGGAAGTACACATTGGACAATATCGTCTTGAATATACTCTCCAAGATAAGATGGGATTGTTATGGTTAAAACTCTTCAATTGGTCACAGGCTTGCTTGATCAGAGACAATCTGAGTACTAAACAACTTAGTCCTTTGCTTGTCCTGTATATTACATGTGATTGATGCACAGGACATATTTCTCCAGTCTCTATGTATCATATAAGATACACAAACCCAGTTTTTTTCAACCACCAGAGTAACTTGGGACTTATGAAAGGAATGCTTTATATTACTCAGAACGTATGAAACATGGGCTAAATAACAGTCTGAAAGCAAGCATGAACGTTTAGGATAAACTTATGAAAATGCTTTGGACAGGCAACAACGGCAAGACAACAATAGCATTTATTACAATTAGGAATCTCACTTTAATTTCAACTGATTTTCCTTCACTGTTTAAAATATAGTTAAGTTGGACTTTCCAATAGAAGTTTTGCTGTGGTTCCACCAAAGATTCCGACATCTGTACAAGAATATCTTTAAAATAGCACTGGCACAAAAGAAGACACCGAAGTTTTGTTATCTGTTGACTGTAGATGTGAGGGTGCATTCCTTGAATTAATGACTGGCTAAAGACTTCTTTTGACTCAACAACTGATTCTGTTCCTGACAAAAATAACAAAAAAAAGTATGTTATTAAAAGGAAAGAACTGTTTCAGATTAATTATCCAAAGATCGAGTAGATTCAAGGAATTTGCATTCTTGGCATAGGTAGCAAGAAGGAGGAAGAGGAGGATAGAAAACAAGCCAACCTGATTTTCTACACATCACTTTCTCCTTTTCCAGAATTCTGAGCAGTTTGGACACTCGATCAATCATTGTATTTATTTCTGAAGCATAATTCTGTAAAAGACATCAAAATTGAAGTCTGGTTGAATTAACATAATCAACAGGATATTGAACAAAACTAATATGAAAGTGAATAGAAATAATATTACAATGAACAGAAGAAATATTACGATGTTCAGAATATTCTGTTTCACAAACCACAACACATGACAGTCTTACGATGTTCTGCATCCTTTATTTCATCACATACTGTTGTACTATTATGGCCAATATACCCTGTTTCCCCATTCCCCAACGATAATGAAGATGATATTTATGTTATATTATATTCATAGTATATTATGTAATATTGTAATATTATAATATAAATAAATTATTGGATTGTCAATAGTACCTCTCTATCTATTTAATTTATCTTTGTAATTGCATTATATCCATATTCATATGGTATTCAACTGATGTACCAGTGAATTGGATGTTTAACCCACCCCTTTGAAGGAACTCTTTTCCTCAGTTTGATACTTTATACATGCATATATATATATATATATGTTATATATATATATACGATGGGCTTCTTTCAGTTTCCGTCTACCAAATCCACTCACAAGGCTTTGGTTGGCCTGAGGATATAATAGAAGACATCTACCCAAGGTGCCACCCAGAACCATGTGATTGGGAAGCAAGCTTCTTACTACACAGTCACTCCTGTGCCTACATAGTTTAGAATATCAGAAAAAATTGTTGATGTTATAGATACTTTGTCACAGCCTATATATTCTCATAGTGAAAAAAATGAGAATAAAATACCTAGGGACAGGAAAACCAATAGCAACATCATTACTAGCACTATTTAGTATTGGGTACAACAAAATTTTAATCAGTTATAATTAATTATACTCTTAGTGAGAAGAAAGAATTGTTAACATAATTATCAATTCTGACCAAAAAGGCAGTGAAAACGATCCTGAAATCAAATTTGAAATAGAATGCTGTGATGAAACTTATAAAACTCTGCTAATTATTACCTTCAAAGCTTCTTGTGATGTTAAAGTATCTTTCAATATTCCATCCATCTGTTTATAAAAATTCAGTTTGGCAATGAGTGAAACCAGCTGAGGTGGCATCTTAATGATCCAAGAAAGCTCTTGATAAATTTCTGTCAAGTTTGTTACATCAGAACTGCACAAATAACCAGCTTTTGGGGGATTATAAACATCGTAATAGGCTGGTTCTTCCTCAATTTTTTGTGTGTCTGAAAATTTAAACATAACAAGAATAAATCATCATCATCCTCATCATTTAGCGTCTGCTTTCCATGCTGGCATGGATTAGACAATTTGCCTGGAACTGGTAAGCCAGGGAACCACCAGGATCCATTCTGATTTGGTATGGTTTCTACAGTTAGATGCTCTTCCTAATGCCAACCAGTCTAAGAGTGCAGTGGGTGCTCTTTACATGCCACCAGCGCAGGTGGTTTTATGTGTCACTGACACGGGTGCCAGTTATGTGACACCAAGGCACAGGCATGGCTGTGTGGTTCAGTCCTACAATACAACACCTTGAACAAGTGTTGTCTACTGCAGCCTTAGGCTAACCAATGCCTTTTTGAGTAAATTTGATAAACAGAAAGTAAGAAGCCTGTCATATGTGTGTGTGTGTGTGTGTGTGTGTGTGTGTGTGTGTGTGTGTGTGTGTGTGTGTGTGTGTGTGTGTGTGTGTGTGTGTGTGTGTGCGCGCGTACATTTGCATTGGTGCTTCCTACATGACAACCAGTGTTGATTTGTTTACATCCCCATGACTTAAACAGTTTGATAATAGAAACTGACAGAATAGGTATCAGACTGAAATATAAGTACTGGGGTTGATTTATCGAAACCCTTCCAAGTGGTGTCCCAGCACGGCTACTGTCCAATGGCTGAAACAAGACAAAACAAGACATTTATGTAAATATAGAATAATGTAAAAGACAACACTTGGAAGAGTAAAATGGGAAGAAGATGCTACCATAGAAGGTTCTACTGTAGAGTTTCCATTCATAGCAATAGATACATGTTTGAATTAAGATGTGAAATTTTTGTGCTTCTATGATTCATCATTTTCTTGAGCAGTACATTGTGTTCTTGAGCAAAACACTTCATCTCGCATTGCTTTGTGATCACTTTGACATCTGATGTGTGCCACACCTTGCACCTGTACAGACAGGTAATGTCAATTTGATGGAGGGAGGGTACTAATGTGTAGCAATGAGTGAAGCTATAAACAAACCATCTGTGCAGGTTGTTCAGAAAAAAATTGTGGAACTGTCATTCTTGCACTCAAGAGACTATCATTAATTAATATCCATCTTGCATTAGAATATTCCACAGCTGAGACTTGATAAAATGGTGACTATTTTATCGATTACAGGTAAATACACCACCATCAATTCACCACAGGGAAAGTTCACTGCCATCAATTCACCATGTGGAAAGTTCACCACAAAGAAAGTTTGCCAAGAAAATATATCCATAGTGTCTCACTATTAATAGTTAAAAACTATTTTATTGAAAAAAAAATGGTGAACTTTTCCTGTGGTGAATTGATAACACTCAACTTACCAGACATGATTTTATCAGTG
>NC_068997.1:31763503-31776568 GCF_001194135.2 Octopus bimaculoides
GGTGTGCATGGGCGATTGCTGGTCTTCCATAAACAACCTTGCATGGATTTGTGCCTCAAAGGGTAAGTTTCTAGGTGCAACCCCATGGTCATTCGTGTCTAAAGGAGGTTTTTACTTTTTCACCCTTTACATTTGACAAAATAATCTGAATGCTAAAGATTATTTTACTTAAAATAAGGCAGGGTATTCTTGTTATATTTCAGTAACTGTGAAAAGTTTTCTTAGTCCTGAAACACAACAAGTACTCATTCTTTAAAGGAATATGCTTTACAGATGTATCACTACCTTTTTGTTAATTCTAAACAAACTTAATTTCAAATTCCTTAGTTCAGAACTGAATGATGAATATTTCTTATTAATTACTTAATAGTCCTTTATTAAGACTTCTATGAAGCAATGTCCAAAAAGAACAGGTCAAAACTAGTTTCTTTAGATATTCAAGACCTTCTGAACAATCCATGCTCTATGTAATAGAACAGATTTGTGTATTAATCTTAAACAGCAAATATCATCAATTGATATTTCAAAACTTTTACATGGATATGGCTATCATCAAAGGAAAATAAATACTTTATGGCACTTTTTTTTCAATAATGACAGTAAATTTTATGGTGTGAGTGACTAACAATCATTAAATTTTTTTTAACTTATTCAAAGTAAAAATAAATATAAAAATAAGAAAGATATTTTTTGCTTTTTTTTTCCCCTTTTAGCATACACAATCATACAATCCTTTCTTGGTGTTTAAGGGTTTAATGCAATTATTATAATTACTCCAATTTCATTAAGGAAACTACCAAATCAGTTGGTAGTAGTACCTAACGAACTTATTACTACTGGGACTACTCATACAGAGACCATCTAATGTTTTCACATTTTCCTTACTAAGTCCAGGTATTTATCATCATCATCATCATTATTATTATTATTATTGAGGATGCCAAGCTAGCAGAATTGTTAGCATGCTGGGCAAAATACTTAGTGACATTTCATCTGTCTGTACATTCTGAGTTCAACTTCTGCTGAGGTCAACTATGTCTTTCATCCTTTCTATGTTGATAAATTATGTAGCAGTGGAGTACTAGGGTTGATGTACGACTTTATCCCTCCACCAAAATTTAAAGCCTTCTATCCTTCTATCTATAGCAGAAAAGATTATCATTATTATTATTATTATTATTATTATTATGTTAGGTTTGACCTCGTAAATCCAGCAACCTTAAGATCTAACCATTGAAAAAAAAGGTGATAAAATAAAAATTGGCTTCTAAGGAAAGCCTGTATATAAACATAATCTGGTATTCTTATTCCACACATACATTAATCTCTTGTCAATGCTAGAACAAAGCTTAAAGCATAAAATAATACAATGCAATACTTCCAACAAGGCTTTTATTGCCATTTCATATAATATACACTAATGTTGGAAAATTCAATATGTGCCAGAGCAGGGTAGTTCTTGAATCATAGAGGCTGCTGGACTAAGAGAGGAATTGGACCATAGAAGTTGATAGACCTTAGGAGTCATTGGACAATGGGAGTTGCTAAAGCAGGAGAGATGCTGGATTATGGCATACTAAATTTAAAAGGCCCAATATGTGATAAAGAAGCGAGATAACTTCCAATGTGTGCTGTACCTTGTGAAGCTGCATGTAATCATAGTTTTCACTCAAAACTCCTCCAATGTAACAAGTCTTCTTTTCATCTTTTGCCTCTATAAATTGAAGGTCTTCAATATTTGATAGAATCTTCTTTAAATACATAGTTAAGACAGTGAGGTTGTTGGCTTTAAATAGAAAACAAAACAGAATAAATTATTAATGCATGAAGACTCAAGAATGAAATGCCTAAGACTTGAGATTAATAACCTCATAATTTATGTACCTCTGTTAGTATTTCAAATAACATTCATTGATCATTTTTCTACAAGTTTTATAGGCAGAGGAGTGGCTGTGTGGTAAGTAGCTTGCTTACCAACCACATGGTTCCGGGTTCAGTCCCACTGCATGGCACCTTGGGCAAGTGTCTTCTACTATAGCCTCGGGCCGACCAAAGCCTTGTGAGTGGATTTGGTAGACGGAAACTGAAAGAAGCCTGTCGTATGTATATATATATATATATGTATGTGTTTCTGAGTCTGTGTTTCCCCCCCCCCACCATCGCTTGACAACTGATGCTGGTGTGTTTACGTCCCGTAACTTAGCAGTTCGGCAAAAAGAGACCGATAGAATAAGTACTAGGCTTACAAAGAATAAGTCCTGGGGTCGATTTTCTTGACTAAAGGCGGTGCTCCAGCATGGCCACAGTCAAATGGCTGAAACAAGTAAAAGAGTAAAGAGTATACAGATAGTTTCAATCAGGGATTGAGATCGTTTTTAACATAAAGCTCTTATCTGTTTATGCCATCGACCTGTAAGGGTTTACATTTAAGAAGGTAAATAATGGTGGTGGTGATGATGATGCTGTCGGTGAGGAGGAGGATTATGATGAAGTTGATGACAACAACTAAGATGACGATGATGATAAAGATGATGATAATGGTAGTGGTGGTGGTGATTGTGCTCATGATGATGTTGAAAGCTGTTAAAACTAAAGAGGAATAATCAAAATGGCTACAACACAACTATTCAAAAGCTTCACCAGATGGAGTCACTAGAACTGCTACATTAAAGGATATTGCACCATTAATTTGTGGAAGCCCAGTCAGAATAGAATGAAATAGTCACACCAGAGTACAGCAGGTATTACACTAATAGGTGCAGATGTGGGTGTGTGGTAAGAAACATGCCTCCCAACTACATGGTTCCATGTTCACTCCCACTGCATGGCACCTTGGGCAATTGTCTTCTACAACAGCCTGGGACCAACCAAAGTCTTGTGAGTGGAAACTGAAAGAAGCCAGTCATTTATATATGTGTGTGTATGTGTGTGTGCATGCTTGTGTTTATCGCCTACCACTGCTTAACAGTGGGAGTGAACCCAGAACCATGTAGTTGGGAGGCATCTTTCTTACCATACTGCTATGCCTGCATCTGTTGGTATAAAACCTGATATACCCTAGTATCAAAAATAAGTATTGGAGCCGATTCATTGGACTAAAAATTCTTCAAGGTGGTGTGCCAGCATGGCCACAATCTAATGTAACAAGTAGAAAATAAATATTGGGCCCTTGGGTGTCTTTAACAGACTCCACTCTACTGCAGTCATTTGTCAGGTCTCCGGTTTCTTTTCCTCAGCACCTCCTCCCACAAGTCTTAGAGATCCTTACTTCCCCCACCCTCAAAAAAGCAATCCTTCCTCCTCTGGCTAATCAATATACAGCAAAAACGATTCAAATATGTTGTTCATACCATAGCATAAAAGTTGAAGAACTTCAACCGAAGAAAGAAAGTAAAACCGTGGACATAATTGTTGGAAGTGATCAATTTGGCGAAAGAGAGCTTTATGACATTTCTCAAATGTGTATAAGACACTTTCCAAAAATGGTTGGATCCCTGCAGATAGAGAAAATAACATTGACATAAAAATTACAAAACAAAACAAATAAAGACATCATTGTATTATCAATTATATTATATTTCTTTTAATTCCTTAGCTTTACATTTTTGATTTTTCCTGTTGCCATTATTTTACCATACTTTTAGCAGAATTGTTAGCATGCTGGGTGATATGCTTACCGGTATTTCACCCATCACTATGTTCTGAGTTCCAATTCCGCTGAGGTCAATTTCCCTTTCATCCTTTCGGGGTCGATTAAACAAATACCAGTTACACACTGGGGTCGTTGTAATCAACTTAATCCCCTCCCCCAAGATGTCCTTGTGGTAAAAATTTGAAATCATTATTTTGCCATACTTTAAGCTGGCAGAATCATTAGCACACCAGGCAAAATGCTTAGTGGCATTTCGTCTGTCCTTATGTTCTGAGTTCAAATTCTACCAAAGTCAACTTTGCCTTTCATCCTTTCAGGGTCAATAAAATAAGTACCACTTGAGCACTCGGGTCAATATAATTGACTTGTCCCCTCCTCCAAAATTTCAGGCCTTGTGCCTATAATAGAAAGGATTATTTTACCATACTTTAGCATAAAAGTGGTTGTGTGGTAAGATGTTTTGGGTTCAGTCTCACTGCATGGTACCTTAAGTGTTTTTCAACTTATAGCCCAGGGTCAACCAAAGCCTTGTGAGTGGATTTGGTAGATGGAAACTGAAAGAAGCCCATTATATGTGTGTGAGTGTATATGAATATGTGTGTGTGTGTACGTCAAAGATTGTTGGTCAGAGAGTGACCATTGGTTTCATACCTATAAGGTTTTTAGTTTAGAGGTTCTTAGTACTGTATGGAATTTCCACCTACACTTTATTTACATATGAAATTGGGCCATTTACCTGAAGGGATTAGTGTTCTGACTGTTTCCCTGCTAATTAGAACTTTAGTCTTTGCTAAGTTAACTTTAAAACCCTTTGATTCTAGGTTTTGCTTCCATACTTGGAATTTTAATTCTAATTCTTCTACACTTTCAGCTACATACACACATACACACCCACAAATGGCTTCTTTCAGTTTCTTTCCATAGCAATTATGGGAACTAATTTAAGTGATTATCATATTAAAGAAATTTTTAAAAACTTACAAATAAATGTTTTTTCATTCTTAAATGGTATCAAAAGATTTTTGATAAGACATTTTAAAATTCTTCATTATCAGTTAAAGAATTAATGAACCTTATTCTTTAACTGATAATTATTTTAATTGTAGTGTTTGTTGTTCTAAGTGTGAAATTATTTGTCTACCAAATCTGATTCTGGTCAGCCCAGAGTCATAACAGAAAACACTTGCCTAAGATACTGTACAGTGGGTCTGAACCCAAGCTCATATGGTCAGGAAGCAACCTTCTCAACCACACAGCCATACCCACACCAACACATATACATGAAACGAGATGGCAAGGCTATGTTAATGTAGAAGCTCCACTTAGGGATCACTTTCACTTTTCTGGCATTTTACTAAGGTCTGGCAATGACCCAATCCAAAGTTGTCAGGTTTAATCCTTTAGTGTTCAGATTAGTCTGTCAAATGTAATGTTTGTTTAGTTATATTGTTTGAATTAATCAGACATTATCTTGTAGTTTAGAGATTTTGATGATGTGATTGTTTAGTTTTAGAATGATATTGTAGGGTTGGGGCAAGAGCTCTGATTTGGTCAGTTTCAACATAAAACAGGTTAAATATTTGGGTCTCATATAGCTGGTTTAAATGCTAATGGGTTAAGGGGATTTAAGATTGAATCTCTAATCTACATCATCTATTATCATTACATTTTAAAATTCCATTACTGAGTTCCACAAACAAAGATCTATCACAGATACAGACTTGAAATATCCTTACACTTTTTACTGCAGTTCTGCATAACATTTGGAGCTTTTTCAATAGACTTCATCAAACAACAATATTTCAGGTGAGCCTTTCTAAATGTTTTTGTTTCAACTGGTAACAGCTGCTGCACATCATAATTGGAAAATGCCTTAAAAAAAATAATAAAAAGGATTTTGTATATTTTCTTCTGTGATTTCTGTCAATAGATTGTGGTCATGTTGGGGTACCATCTGAAAGGATTTAGTCAACCATATCAACCCAAGCATTTATTTTATCAAAAGAAACATAACATACACCACACTGATTTTTTGAGTGGACACAAACACAGACACAAACCTAGTCACACTCGCATAGATGTGCACCCATGCACCACACCCATCCACCCACATGTAACTGTCTAGGGAGCTGTTGCCATACTTTTCATACTAGCCCATCTAACAAATACTGTTTTAGGTTCTTCCCAAACCAGTGTGTGAAAGCAATTGGTAAAATTAGAGCCACTTCTTAGCCACTATTGTTCTCATTTCTGCTCTGATCTAGAGTACCAGCACCTGTCAAGGTTAACTTGCATGTGATGAGATTCCAACTGAATGCAGTGACACAGAAATACCCTTGATTAGTGCCAGAATATGCAGTAAAACCACAGAGAGTGAGAGACCCCCTAGCTGTTGTCACAACATCCTTCTAAAAGTGGGATGCTATGATGTAAACTTGGGGTTTCAAGTGATTGCTGGTCATCTCACTATGGCCTGTCACAGGGTATTAATCACAGAGACTCAGAGAATGATACTTGCATTATACAAACGTTTATCACTATAATCCAATGACATACATATGGAAACCTCATTTGGCATTCCATCTATTGAAAGTCTTATGGCGATGGTAGTGAGGTGACATGTGCATATGTAGCCAGTTGGAGGTGCATAGTAAGTTACAACTTTCATCTGTCACCTACGCTTCAAACTATGCAGATCTACAATGGGAATGAATAGTTATCAGAGAGGTCATGCATGGAAAGTCAGAGATGCCATTAACAACAAGGAAGCACAAGAGAGTAATAATCTATGAAAATAGAGCAATCACCATCTGTGTATGCATGTAAGTATTTGTAAATATGTTTGTAAGTATTTGTAAATATGTCTTCACACTACACATTCTCGTTTCTTTCTTAGTAATCTGCTGTGAAAGTTTCAGTTTTTTTTTTGTACCTCATTAAGCCCTTGTGGCTAATAAAGAAACGATTATTATTACCATTATTATTATTATTATTATTATCATCATCAGGACAGTCAGCTGGCAGAATTGTTAGTGCACTGGACAAAATGCTTAGCAGTATTTGCCTATTGCTACATTCTGAGTTCAAATTCCACTGAGATCGACATTGCCTTTCATTCTTTCGGGCTTGATAAAATAAGTACCAGTGAAACACTGGGGTTGATGTAATCGACTAGATCCCTCCCCCACAATTTCAGGCCTTGTGTCTTCAGTAGAAAGGATTATTATTGTTATTACTACTAAGGCAGCGAGCTGGTGGAACCATTAGCACACTGTGCAAAATGCTTAGCAGTATTTCATCCATCTTTATGTTCTGAGTTCAAATTCTGCCATGGTCAACTTTACCTTTTATCCTTTCAGGATTGATAAATTAAGTACCAGCTAAATACTGAGGTCAATATAATCAACTATCCCCCTCTGCCGAAATTGCCAGCCTTGTGACAAAATTTGAAATTGTTGTTGTTGTTGTTGTTACTGTTGCTATCCTCTTAGAGTACATGTGCTCTACTCTGCAAGAGACTTTCTACAACTCTAATGAAATGTAGATTTGGTTATAAGCCAGTCTTTATTATTGTAGATTTTTTTCTCTTACCAGGAGTTTTAATTTCATTAAATTTTTAATAAGTTTAGAGAACAGTTATCAAGCAATTGTCATGTGTATACATAGAGAAAATATACACAAAGAATATGATATCATATAGCATCAACATATAAATGATTAATACTTAAAAACAACATTCAGATATTTGTACCTCAACTAGCTGATCCATATAATCTTGTACTTTCTGCCATAAAACCAATATAGTTTCCATTCTAAGAAGCTGGCTGTACCATTTATTTATTACATCATGTAATGATGAAATATTCTCATTCTGCATGAACATAGACAAGATTTGTTGGTGATCTGTTAAATCCTTGAGTAATGTGTCTATATTGGCCAACATCAGAACAGTATTTGCTGTCTAAATAAAAGAAATAAGTTTCAGAATTATATTACATCTATAAATAGAGGGGCAATATTTATCCCCACTTAAACATGGATGTTCTGTTAAAACAAATTTTACTGCAGTAGATATCATGAGAGAAACTTTCATATTGGCTTTTTTGGTCAAAATGCAAACTTGTTTACATCGCTAGTGGAGAGATAAATCCCTGCTATCTCCTGTGCCAAGACCACCAGATCATGTGATTTTGACCTTGTTTGGTCTTGTCAATGATGGGACACTTGACCACTAGAGGCAGCAACAATTCATCTCCCCACCAGCGATATACAGATTGTCATAATTAACCAGTGAACTTGCTAAAATACATATATATTAGCAATGGAGGCAGTATCAATATCAAGTGTCTATTGATATGACCAAACAAGGTCAAAATCACATGACTTGGCGGTGGCAGAGTCATCTCCCTGCTAGCAATATCAACAAGAGTGCATTTTGCACCAAAAGCCAGTATGAAAGTTTTTCTCGTAGTAACTGCCGCAGTATAGTTTGTTCTAATAAAACATCCACGTTTAAGTGGGGATAAATATCACCTCTTAGTATTAATACTGCCTCTAGTGCTAATATATATTTCTATAAATACAGTACCATGATTTGCATGAGAGCAGAACACCATGTCCCAGAATATAACCAAAATACTTACATTTTATGTAAAACCTCTTATAGTTACTATCTAGTCTTTGTTTACTGACAACAACACTTTATATTATTTGGAATCAGCATTTAGTGAAGAAAGGTGAGGTTTTTCTTTTTTTTTTTTTTTTCAATGTGGTTTTCAGTAAATTTCCATTTTCATAAATGATTACATAATCACAAGATAAATATGAGCTCTACCAACTGATGAGTCCTTTTAAAAACAAATAATTTCTGATCAAATGAGCAATTAATTTATTATTACGTTACACATTTTTGAAGAATGCATTTACACACAAACACACACGCATACATACACTGTGTGGGGAAAGAGGTGTATGTAAGTAATATGTGCTTATATATATGTGTGTTTGTATGTGTGTGTATATTAAAACTTTAAAGTCCTGTGGGAAAGCAACAAAAATGAACCACATCATGGTCATGGTCTGAAACCCTGTGAGTCATTAGGCACCATATGTGACTCAAGTCATCTCCCTATAAGTGCCTTTAGCACATTTTTAATAATACTATTAACCCGCCTGTTATTTTCTCCTCAAATATCATCCTATATTATGTCTCTCTCTGTCCAAGAGGATTATACCACAAACTTTGTTCATGATATAAAACATTATCAGAGAACATTCCATGACACAAGCAGCAATTGTGTTTGAATATCATTTTCAGTACATCTTTGTTTAGACTAGAAATAAGTGTTGTTGTTTTACAGAAAGTTGATTTGGTGATAAACTTGACCTTTTAAACTTATTTATCTTCTGACTTTACATAGGGAGGACATGGAAACTAGTTTATATTTTTGACTATATTCTGCTTGTCTGTAAATATCAATTTTCAATTCTATCTTACCATTGACTTGAAAGCTTAATACATTTGGACTGTATTCTTTGTTTATCAGGAATTTCAGACTTGATGCTTGGCTGCATTTTCAGTATAGATGGCATAAACAAACCCAAAGTTAAAATATTTGATCAAGCTAAAAGTTAATCAGCCAATCAGAATAAAGATCAGTCATTAGTGTGTAATTAGACTGTTTACAAAAGTCAGCTTGCAAATAATACTGTTTCAGGTAGTTTTATATATTTTTTCCAATTTTTAGAGCATGAAGTCCAGTACACATAAATACATTCGGGGAATAAACACAAAGGTGTAGATTGTTTACAGGTGATGACTGTATTGCAAAGTTTAGAAGGTTCTGGTGAATATCAAAGGGAATTCAATCAAACATATTCAAATATTGACTTGAAGTCAGTTGAAAGAGAATGATAGATATGTGGAAAATGGCTCTCAATCAGCTGACAGTAGTCATTGTCATCATTAGCAACAGCATCATCAGTATCATTGGTGTCATCATCATCATTTTAACATCTATTTTCCATGCTCACAGGGCCAGACGGAATTTTCTGAGGTGCATGTTTTATGACCAGATGCCCTTCCTGTTGCCAACCTTCACCTGTTTCCAATCAAGGTAATATTTCCCTCTGACCAGACATTCTTTCATAGAATATTAGAAATAAAGGACACTATTTGCATGATGGTGACACTTGTTTATGATTATCATGTGATGTCGAGGCAAGGGGACAGTAACACACACACAGATAAATATATATCCAATAGGGCTTCTTTCTATTTCCATCTACCAAGTCCACTCACAAGGATTGGGTATAACCCAGGGCTATATATAGTAGAAGACATTTGCCCAAGGTACCACTCAGTGGAATTGGACCCACACCATGTGGTTGGGAAACAAACTTCTTACCACATAGCCATTGGTGATTCTGTGGAGTAGTTTCCAGTAAATCTCTTTTCACTTGCCCCCTGACTGGCTCCTGTTCTGGTGACATGTAAAATGCATCATCCAAACATGGTCAATGCCAAGTCCGCCTGACTAGCACATAAAAAGCACCATCGAAACGTAGCTGATGCCAGTACCCACTGACTGGATCCTGTGCCAGTGACATGTAAAAAGCACCCACTACACTCTTGGAGTGGTTAGTGTTAGGAAGGGCATCTAGCTGTAAAAATATTGCCAGACCAGATCGGAGCCTGGTGCAGCCACTGGCTCTCCAGACCTCATTCAAACTGTCCAACCCATGCCAGTATCGAAAATGGACATTTAAACGATGATGATGATGATGAAGATGCATATTTTCATGTGTTTCAGTTGTGAAGCAGTTCTTAATTATCTCCGTGTTGAAAACTGTTAGGGCTAAAGCAATTATTCATCTGCTAAAATCCTAATCAATGAAAATATCAAATTATCTACATTCATCAAGATAGGATATTGCAGAAATTGGTATTATTGTCTATAAAGCTTTGGAGCATTCTTTTAATTAGATCATAAAAACTTACCTCAGCATCTTGAAAATTCATTCTTGAAACTGATAAAGAAGATATACTATGACAAGAATTAGCTCTGCTGGTGAAAGGAGTTTCTGTGTAATCAGGGGTAGCTGTGTTCTCTGCAGCTGCCATGGCACAATCACTTGACAAATCTAACTAATAATAATAATAATAATAATAATAATAATAATAATAATAATAAAGAAACATGATAGGGAATTGGTGTAGTGTTTGTAGATAAATGGTCTGGAAGATAGCAGTTGTTATGTCCAGGGTTGAACCTGGCATTTTTAAGCCTGTATGACATGTAGTTTTAATATTGGAAAGAAAATAAATATCATTCATTTTTTTTTTACTTGTTTCAGTCATTCAACTGTTGCGATTCTAGGGTATCACATTGAAGTGTTTTAGTTGATCAAATCAACCCAAGTACTTATGTTCATTCTTTTTTTTTTTAAGTTAGGTACTTATTCTATCATTTGTTTTGCTGAAGTGCTAAGTTACAAAGATGTCAGCAATCTAATGATGATTGTCATATGGTGGTGGAGGGTGACAAACAGAGACACAAGAAACAGAGACACAAGAAACAGATACACATAGACGTGTGTGTGTGTGTGTGTGTGTGCACGTGTGCGTGTGTGTGTGTGTGTGTGTGTGTGTGTGTGTGTTAAGCTTCTGTACAGCTTCTGTACAACAAATTCACTCACAAGGCATTGGTCTGCCCAGGGTTATATCAGAAGACACGCTTTCCTAAGGTCCTCCACAGTGTGACTGGCCCCAGACCACATAGTTGCAAAGTGAGTTCCTTAGCCAATAAATTTATTATTATGATGAGTGGTGGCAGGGTGACTATAGAATGGAGATAGAAGTATAGAGTGTTGATAGTAGTTACAGAAAGGTCGGCGGGTTAATATAGCATGGAGGTGTAGGCAGTCTTGAGTTGTAGCAGTAGTGAGGTGTGTCCGATAAGCTCACTGTCATCAAATCACTGCAGGGAAAGTTCACTGTCATCAATTCACCATCTTTTTTTTTTTTCAATAAAATAGTCTTTGACTATTAATAGTGTGATTCTATGGATATATTTTCTCAGTAAACTTTCCTCATGGTGAACTTCCTTCATGATGAATTGATGGCGGTGAACTCTCCTGCAATGATTTGATTGCGGTGAATTTATCTGTAACTGTAGTATCTAGAGTGATTTCAGATTTGTTACAGAATGGTCATAAAAGTATCAAGTCTGTGTAGAGGGAGTAGAGTTGTAGCATAAGAAATACACAAAGAGTAATAGTGGAGGTGTATATTGCTGTTAAATCTCATAATCTAAGACAGGCATAACAACTTCTTTTGAGAAACAGTCTGCATAAGACATGGCACCAGACAGGCTGCATTAGTGGAAAAATCAAAAATTGTCTGCGTCAAAAAATAAAAAACCAGTTGAGTACTGGTCTTGTGTCAAAATACATTTTATGTATTTGTTTGCAAGATCCTTGATGTAAAATCATGTTTTGAAACCGATATTGTTATACTTGCTGGTGGTCATATTTTGCCAATTAAAATAATAATAATAAAGCTGAAGTGAAGTTTAATTGGCAAAATATGACCATCCCCAAGTGTAACAATCAAGGTAATTTAATTTTTCTTTAAGTGAGCCATTCAGATATCACCAAGGGCCACAGGTTAACCTTGACTGATGCAAGACAACATGTAAATGACCAAATTTCTAGAATATTTTTCAGTGTGTGAAACTAGAAGGAAACATGAGAATCAAGGAGAAAAAGATCACATTCTGGAGATTTACTTGTTCTTTGGAATGTTCTGTTTTTGGTAAATGATGTAACTTTAAGATGAAGATCTGGTTAATCCACATTTCTTCACACTTCTGTAAGGACTTTTCTATAGAAACTTCTTTCTCTGCACATTTGACAACTTGCTGTACATCATCGATGTGCTCTGTTGGGAAATATAAAAACATTTTATTTAGGCAAATAGTCTGATGATATCAACCTTGAAAGAGAAATAATGTAGATATGGGTATGTAGAAAATACAGTTGGAAATATCAGTCTATGCACATACACACACACACTCACACACGAGTTTGTGAGCACATGTGTGTGTGTGTGTGTGTGTGTGTATATATATATTTATGTAGTAAATCCCAAAAATGAAGAACAACAAACCCCAAAAACACAACAATGTGAGGACGTAGGACATGTAAAGTATTAGCAGACGCTCAGGGAAAGAAAGAAAGATGGTTTAATGTTTCGAGCAAGGCTCTTCTTCAGAAACAGAGGAAAGTCCAATAGAAGGGAAGACAGAGGAACAAAATCACCAACGATTCACATGTGGTTGCATTTTGAAAAACAAAATATATATATACAAGCGCTTTGAAAAGGTATCATTTCTTTTCTTATTTCTTTTATC
>NC_068997.1:31776946-31778766 GCF_001194135.2 Octopus bimaculoides
ATATATATATATATATATATATATATATATATGCGTGTGTATGTGTTTGTATGTATATATCTCCCTCTCTCTCTCCCCATATATATATATATATATATAAAACAATGGAAAACAGCAAAAACACACAAAATACATGGACACACTCATCTCTCATCAGATATCAACCAAAAATCCTCACAACACACACACAAGTAGATGGATGGACGTTTATTCCAAGTTGTAACCCACAGTTTATATTTAGGCATCTAAAATTTTGCATTAAGACAGATGTTTCCAAAGCGACAGTTATAAGGTACATGACCTTTTCTGAAATGTTCTTTACAGATCCTGACTGAAAAACTAAGAATACTCAATATCCACAAGCACTTTGATAGATAGAAAATTTTATTGATTAGAAAAATAATTCAATTAGATTAATCAAGAAAATTAGTACAGTATTTTTAAAAAAAGCATGTTTGCCATGAGATTAAAAAATGTTAAAGCAATTTATTTGAATTATAGTGAATTTGTTATATAGGTGCTGGCATGGCTGTGTGGTAAGAAACTTGCTTCCTAACCATGGATTCTGGATTCAGTCCCACTTCATGGCATCTTGAGCAAGCGCCCTCTTCTATAGCTTCAGGCTGACCATAGCCTGGTGAGTGAATTTGATAGCTGGAAACTGAAAGAAACCCATTGTATGTATGTGCGTGTGTGTGTGTGTGTGTGTGTGCGTCTTCCACCACTGCTTGACAACTGGTGTTGTTGTGTTTACATCCCTGTAACTTAGCAGTTTGGCAAAAGAGTCTGATAGATTAAGTAACAGGCCTTTAAAGTACTGGGTCGATTTATTTGACTAAAAACTCTCCAAGGCAGCACTCCAGCATGGCCACTGTCTAATGACTGAAACAAGTAAAAGATAGTGAATATCGTTAATATATATGACACAGAAGGATATACAAGCGCTTTGAAAAGGTATCATTTCTTTTCTTATTTCTTTTATCTTGCTTCTTACTCTATTTTGATAAAGAGTTCACCTAAAACATCAGTCCTACTTTTTTCCCCTTCCCTTTTTGCAGGGTTCTAATCATTATGCACATTTTTGATTGCCATTATTTTCTGTATTTAGATTCTGTTCATCACTTTTTAAACTTTTGTCCACCTGTTGTAGCCTATCCCATTGTCTATCTGTCCACCACTTATTCCTCTTGTTCAATTTGTGCATGACTGTGTAGCAATAAGCTTGCTTCTCAACCATATGGTGCTGGGTTCAGTCCCACTGCATGAAACCTTCTACTATAGCTTCAGGCCTACCAAAGCCTTGTGAGTGGATTTGGTAGACGGAAATTGAAAGAATCCCCTTGTATATGTATGTGTGTGTGTGTGTGTCTTTGAGTCTGTGTTTGTCCCCCACTACTGGTTGACAACCAGTGAGTTTACATCCCCATGACTTAGTAGTTCAACATTAAGAAAATGATAGAATAAGTACTGAAACTCTTCACAACATTGCACCAGCATGGCCGCAATCTAATGACTGAAACAAGTAAAGGATAATATATATATATATATATATATATATATATATATACAAGTGAGACCATAACCCGTGGCCTTTACCAGGGGTGTAGCCAGCCCACTTATGCATACCTTTCCTTCTTTGGACACAAAACCCTGCTTGCAAAGACCTGTTGAGGCAAGTGAAATCGAAACCGAAATTGAACCAAATTCAATGACTGGCACCCATGCCAACCTTCCTTCATTGGGCACAAACTCAGCTTGCGAAGACCTGTTGGGGCAAGTGAGATCGAAACTGAACCAAATTTGATGAATGGCACCCGTGC
>NC_068997.1:31779046-31779736 GCF_001194135.2 Octopus bimaculoides
GCCTTCATGCCAATGGCATGTAAAAAGCACCCACTACACTCTCGGAGTGGTTGGCATTAGGAAGGGCATCCAGCTGTAGAAACTTTGCCAGATCAGATTGGAGTCTGGTGTAGCCATCTGGTTCGCCAGTCCCCAGTCAAATCGTCCAACACATGCTAGCATGGAAAGCAGACGTTAAATGATGATGATGATGATGATATATATATATATATATATATATACACCGGAGTAAGCACATGAAATGTGCAACAAGGTGGAAAAAAGAGTACTCAAATACCAGAGGTAGAGTAATATGCTTTATTTAAAAACAGCAGAAATATAACAAAAGACTGTTACTCTGAGTTTCACGTTTCCGTTCATCGGACAGTTTTGTTAGAAATGACAACTACCCCCCCACCTTTTTCTAGATTAATAACGTTATCATAGATACATTACTCTTTACCCCTCCACTCCATAGCTTAAGATACAATTTTTGTTACCAGCGTATAAGTTTTTTCATGCGCGAACTTAAATGTGTATGTTGGGTATATGTATGTAGATTTGTATTCATGTATATATTTGTGCCTTGAAAATATATGCCTACATACGTAGATTGTCTGTACGTATATATCTGTGTATTTTGATGTGTGTATATGTATATATGTGTATGTGTGTGTGTGTGTGTGTGTATATATATATATATATATATAT
>NC_068997.1:31779746-31790781 GCF_001194135.2 Octopus bimaculoides
ATATATATGTACATGCATATATATATATATATATATATATGTATATATATGTGTATGTATGTATATGTATATGTTGTAGATGGCATAGTATGCTTATATGCTATTGTAATTTTATTTTATTTTGAATACAGCGTATATTTTATTTTATTTGATTTGATTTTAATGTGTTAATTCGAATATAATTAATTATTTACAATATGTATTTTGAGCCCATTTTTCTATTTAAGGTTTTCTTTGATATTTTTTTAAATAGGATGAATCTATATTAAATTCATTTGTTTTATTCATTACGCATCCATGACCGTTATTTGAAACGACCAATCAATGACCGTTATTTGAAACGACCAATCAAACGAATCCATGTGTTTTAAATTTTATATCACTTTTGATTGCATTGTTATTCCTTTTCCATTTCTAACAAAACTGTCCGATGAACGGAAACGTGAAACTGAGAGTAACAGTCTTTTGTTATATTTCTGCTGCTTTTAAATAAAGTATATATATATATATATAAACACACACTCACACACACATGACAATCTATGTATCAAAACTTAAAGTATATACTTTGAGAAAAGCCTATTTTACTGCAGTATTTTCCTTGAGATAATGTTTCCAGAGGTCATTCAGTGATGAAAATCACAAGAATATATGAGCAGCAGACAAAAATCATCCAGTAGCAGTGGTGGTATTGTTAGATGTACATTTCTGCCTCTTTTGGGCTTCATAAGTAGGAATTGTCCACTGGCAACAGTATGTTAAGACAAAATCAGCAATTACTGATATAGTAGGACAGTGAGTGAAAAATCACTGATGTTGCAACTAGTCAGCAAGCTGAATAAAAATTTATTAGGCAGGACAGAAGCAGTGTTAGTTTAAAATAGTAACTTGCATATCATACTTAAAGCAGATACATCATTGAAAGCTTAATTTACTGCAGTATTCATCTTGAGATAATGTCCCGCAGATGCATAGTTTTAAAAAACGTGACAAAGACCACAGTAAGTTAAGCTTTCAACAATATATCTGCTTTAAGTATGATACACAGATTATTATTTTAAACTAAAATTGCTTCTATTGTACATAACACGCGAACACACGCACACACACACACACACACACACACACACACACACACACACACACACACACACACACACACACACACACACACACACACACACACACACACACACACACACTAAAACACACATAATTTAAAGTTTAGAATCGTCTGTAAAAAAAGTTAGTCTTACTATGTTGGAAATAATCATTCTTTGAATCACTGCTATAATGTTGAAGTGAAAGTCCCAAACAGTTTCTGAAACATTATCTTAGTAACAAAAGGTAACCTTAATAACAATCACATTATATCAAATACATGACTATTTACCTTGGAACTTAAGGCTGAAGAACTGGTTGAGTGTAATTTTATTGAATGAATCCAAGTCTATATCTGTATTGACAATTTTTAGCAGCTGTCTCCAATGGTGAGGGCGCAAACTAGAATTGAGCAGGCCTCTCACTATCCCCAAACAAACCTGAAATAAGGAGATAAAGATTATTTTACAGCACTTTAATTATATCATTACAGTATCTAATCAATGCTTATTTTCATCACCTAAAAAACTGTTGTCTTTCAAAATATACCTAATTATCATTATTTCAATATACCTAATTATCATTATTTCAACCTTACCTTAATGTGGCAAGCTGGCAGGATCATTAGCATGCCAGGCAAAATGCTTAGCAGCATTCCATCTGTCTTTATGATCTGAGTTCAATGTGATTTCATTAATATAATTTCTCTTAACCCTTTAGTATTTAAACTGGCCATATTTGGCCCAAATATTCTACCTGTTTTATGTTCAGGTCAGCCAGATTCAACCTCTCATACCTACCCCACAATGTCATTCTAAAATTACACAATCACACCAACTTCATGACACTACATAACACATGCACACACTATAATTTAAAGTTTAGAATCATCATCATCATCATCATCATCGTTTAACGTCCGCTTTCCATGCTAAATCGTCCAACCCATGCTAGCATGGAAAGCGGACGTTAAACGATGATGATGATGATGATGATGATTCTAAACTTTAAATTATAGTGTGTGCATGTGTTATGTAGTGTCATGAAGTTGGTGTGATTGTGTAATTTTAGAATGACATTGTGGGGTAGGTATGAGAGGTTGAATCTGGCTGACCTGAACATAAAACAGGTAGAATATTTGGGCCAAATATGGCCAGTTTAAATACTAAAGGGTTAAGAGAAATTATATTAATGAAATCACATTGCTGCAAAAAATGTTAGTTTTATTACGTTGGATATTATCATTCTTTGAATCACTGCTATAATGTTGAAGTGAAAACCCCAAACAGTTTCTGAAGAATCAACTTGGTAACAAAAAGTAACCTTAATAAAAACCACATTATATCAAATACATGACTTTTCACCTTAAAACTTAAGGTTGAAGAATTGGTTGAGTGGAATTTTAATGCTTTCAGTTTCCACTTATGAAACCTATTCACAAGCTTTGGATGGACCAGGCCTTAATAGAAGGCAATTGCCAAAGGTTCCACACAGTGGGACTCAACCTAGAACAAGATGAATAAATAAGCATTACATTTAATAGTGTAATCTGAATGCTAAAGGGTTAACTGATAAAAAGATAAGTTAGCTATGTTAATATCACATTTCCCTAATTGTCACACTTTAGTTTTGTCTCATCTCTTCCCCTACTAGATGCTTATACAACAAGAAAACTTATATAGCATAGATTATATGTAGTGGCTTTGTAAAGTCTCTACATATAATCTTTACTACTATAGGTAAAAAGCCTGAAAATTTGTGAGAGGAAGAGGCTAATTGATTATATCAATCGCATTGCTCAACTGGTACTTATTGCATCAACCTTGAAAGGATGAAAGACAGTTGACCTCAGCAGAATTTGAACTCAAATGTAAAGATGGACAAAATGCCACCAAGCATTTTGTCCTGTGCAGTAATTATTCTGCCAGCTTGCTGCCTAATGTTTTTGTTTTTCTTTTTTTTTATATATATAATTTCAGAAATGTAGATACTTCTGAGAATTTTTATTGAGTACTATGATTTTTAAATCTGTTTCAGTTTTTGAGATCTGTGTTCTGAAAAAACAATAAAACACATTAGTCTGGATCATTCAGGGATGAAAACATCAGTGTCTTCTCAATCATCTTCCAAAGTATACAGTTTAGATAATTTCTCTTGAAAGAAAGAATTAAATCAAATTCTGACTTTAGTTTCCACTTTTACGTCAATAAGTAATTCTTCCGTGCTCTAAAACTATGTGATAGACCACCAGGGGCCAGACGGACAACCAGTAATCCATAAGGTAATTTGAAGTAAATAGATATTTGGTGGTCTCAGATGTTCTCCTCATAAGTTCTATAGGCCACATTCTGAAAATGGTTGTGCTTCATTGTACATTAAGAAATACACATACACACACACACACATATAAAATGCACATATGTGTGAGTGTGCACACACACACACACACATAAACATACTGATACACATGTATGCATCTTCTAAAAATATTAGTACATGGAAGAAACTAATTGAAAAAATGTTGCTTTTTCTGTTGTGATCCAGAAAGCAGAGACTGAAGAAAAGAAAACAGATGTAGCAAAACCAGCAAAAATTATGTAATTATACTTGAGGAAAAGAAACACAATGAGACAAAGAGACCCAGGTGTGATTGTGAGGTAAGAAGCTTGCTTCCCAACCGCATGGTTCCAGGTTCAGTCCCACTGTGTGGCACCTTAGGCAATTGTCCTCTACTATAGCCTCGGACTGACCAAAGCCTTGTGAGTGGATTTGATAGACAGGAACTGAACGATGCCCGTTGCGTGCGTGCGTGCGTGCGTGCGTGTGTGTGTGTGTGTGTGTGTGTGTGTGTGTGTGTGTGTGTACCTAACCCATGCTAGCAGGGAACATGAAGATTAAATAATGATGATGATATGCACATCTATTTAATTGAAGTATTTGAGACATTTTAGAAGCAAAATGCTACTCAGTGAGATTGAACCCAGAAATTCATAATTGCAAAGTGAACCGTTTAACTATTCAGCTGTAACTGTCATTACAGAAAGGAAATGCATGTTTTATACATTTCTCTTTTGTGGATGTCCATTTTATTTTACTCAGTGAATTAAACATTAAAGCTAAGAAAAATATTTGATGTTATTAAGTGAAATATTAAATCAATCACTTGCAGGTCAATATTGATCAATACTAAATGAAGAATTAATTGCAAGCTGGCATTCAGAAGTAAATCAATCATGTTTCAATATTGATTTAAAGTATAGATGCAGATGTGGCTGTGTGGCTGTGACATTTGCTTGCCAACCACATAGTTTCAGGTTCAGTCCCAGTGCATGACTCTTTGCAAATCAAAGCCTTGAGAGTGGATTTCGCAGATAGAAACTGTAAGAAACTTGCTTTGTATATATGTGTGTATGTTTGTGTCAGTTTGTTATATCGCATGATTGTTGTAAATGAATGTCATTCATTTCCAATATTCTGTCTAGCCATGGGGAAACATATTCTTGCTTGGAAACAGGTAAGGGTTGACAACAAGAAGGACATCCAACCATAGAAAATGTGCTTCAATAAGTTCTGTCCAAACCATGGAAGTATGGAAAACTGGGCATTAATATGGAAACGATGAAGAATGATGAAAATGAACACTGCTGTTGATTCAATATCACAATCTTTTATCTTTTAATTGTTTCAGTCATTAAACTGTGGCCATGCTGGAGCACTGACTTGAATAATTTTTAATTGAATGTATTGACCCCAGTACTTGTTTTACCCTTTAAGCCTGGTACTTATATCAGTCTCTCTCTAGCTGAAGCGCTAAGCAACAAGGATATAAACAGACCAGCACCGATTGTCAAGTGGTGGTGGTGGTGGTGGTGGGGGAACAAACACAGACACAAAGACCACACATACATAAATATATGTATATACATGTATACAATAGGCTTCTTTCAGTTTCCATCTACCAGATCCACTCACAAGGTTTTGGTCCATCTCAGGCTACAATAGAAGACACTTGCCCAAGATGTCATGCAGTGGGACTGAACCCAGAACCATGTGGTTAGGAAGCAAGCTTCTTACCACACAGCACCTTCAACATAAATTATTTAGTTTTTTTTTTGTTTTGTTTTGTTTTTGTGAGCCCTAACCCAATGCTGAATTTCCCCATGTTAGTTCACCCATTGATTAAGTGTTTAGTCATTGTTGTCAAAATGGAAATATAATTTACAGACCTGAAATAATTCAACTTCCTCAAGTATTTCTCTGTAGATATCAAAAAATTTCATGTCATCAGGTAAAGAGTTTAAAGATTCTATTTCTTTACTAATCTCTTCAGCAACCTGCTGAATATCAACTTTATTCCACTGGACTGTTTGCCACTGTTCATGGTTACTTCCAATGTATCTGTAAATTTAAAATATTTATGAAAACTCATTGGAAAATAAGACAGTATGAGAGAAAAATTGGGCGTAAGAGGCATCAGATGTAGTGTGCAGGAGAGACGATTGCACTGGTATGGTCATGTGATGTGGATGGATAAGGACAGTTGTATAAAGTATCAATTGCTAAACATGGAAGGAACATGTGGAATAGGTAGACATAGGAAGACATGGGATAAAATGGTGAAGACTAGCCTCAAGATGTTGAGCCTCTCAGAAGAGATGATGAGGGTCTGAGATGAATGGCATTATGCTGTGCTTGAGAAGATCCATCCATCTCATCAGAATTGAGACTCTTTCAAGCCTTCTCCACAACTCATCTATTTCCTTTACTTCCTACTACACTGGACTGATATCCTCTGTATCCAACTCATTCCCTATCTCTAATCATTTGTCACACTATTTTCACTCAGTGAACTTACTATTTTGTTTCATATTCTTGTTGTACTTGAACCTGAGATCTCTCTCTCTCTCTCTCTCTCTCTCTCTCTCCCTTTCTCACCTTCCAGGCAGGCAAGGCATGCAGTCACTTCTTCAGCAAGACATCTCTCTCTCTCTCTCTCTCTCTCTCTCTCTCTCTCTCTCTCTCTCTCTCTCTCTCACTCTCTGTCATAGTTTCTTTCTCCAGTCTATACCCAGCTCATCTGAGGAGCCTTATTTTGCGGGTACTTGGTGACCTCACTAGTGCTGGAGCCAAGTAAAAAGCACACTCTATTATGTGATTAGCATTAATAAGGAAGGGCATTCAGCTGTAGAAACCATCCCAAAGCAGACATAGACTCTGTTGGAGTCCTCTGGATCTCTGGCTTCCTGTGTAACTATCCAACCTACATCAGCAGGAAAAAATTATGTTAAATGATGATAATAATGATGATGGTAAATTGTTCAAAGCAGGAGAAAATTAATGTAATAATTGTGTCTCTGATAATGATTATTTAACCATAATTCTCCCATTTTTAAATAGGGACTGACTCTTAACTGAAGTAGCATGTATTTGATTAAGAATTAAAAACCATGTTATTGCATATGAGAACTTTATAAGTTCAGCTTTTTTCTTCTATCTTAGCTATATGAATGGTTTCAATAATTTAATTAAATAACAAATTTTTGGATGGTTTTATAGTTCCAGTAAATAATTTATGTAGAATCTAGTAATAAATAAGTCCAAAAAACAATAACAAAGAAAAAGAATTTATTTCATTTAGACTTTATAAATATAAGAAATACAGAAAGAATTGCTTACTGCTCAGAGCAGCCCAACCTAAAGAATGATGATCATAATGATTCTAAATCATAATAATCTCCAATTGCAATGATCTTAAATCAGAGTAATCTTGGATCTTCATTGTCATTATTGTCATTGTGATCATCAACATCATCTTCATCCTTGCTGTCATCATTGTCATCACCACCATCTTTATTGTAACCATAATGCCCATGATTCTAGTCATCATTATCTTCTTGAATCATAATGTGATGAGTATTACTCTCATCATGAAATTCAGTAGATTTTTGAATCTTCTATTTCTATAATTTCAATCACATCCAAGATGCTTTTTAAGAATATTAAGTTGATTCCAGTACTTGTAGATAAGTACTTTATTTTATGAACCCTAGATAATGGAAGGATAAACAGGTCTCAGCAGGATTTGAATTCACAATATAAAGAACCTTGACTAAATTCTACAGGCAGGGTGTTCGAACAGCCTCTTTCTTTGCCAGGGTGTTGAGCATGACATGCATTGAAGGGATTATTCTAGGAGAGTAGTTTTTTTTTACCAGAAGCTCAAATAGAGTGAACATGTGGGTATGACTACTGAGTTCTACTGGTTTTTGTGACCCAAATGATATTACCAACTCACTACTTCTAATAAAATACCATTTGTGTTACCATATTTATTATTGCTTGTCTGTGATCATCAAAAAGTAATTATTCAAAAATAAAAATGTTTTCACAATGATAACAATTTTATTACCTGAAAACTGTCCATGTGGTTTTCATATTAGTTAAAGCCTTTTTACAACTGAAAAATATCAAATTGTCTGATTATTATTTACTTAAAAAGACAAGTCTAATCTAATTTATAAAAATGTAATTAATATTTTGTAGTACTATTCATTGTCAATTATCAACATTTAATGTTTATTTTCTATGCTGGCATGGGTTGGATAGCTTGACAGGAACTGGCAAGGCCAGAGGCCACACCAGATTCCATAGTCTGTTTTGGTTTGGTTTCTACAGCTGGATGCCCTTCCTAAAGCCAGTCACTTTATAGTGTACTGGGTGCTTTTTACATGGCACCATCACCAGTGCTTTTTATATGGCACCAGCAAGCACACCAATACATTTTACAAGGTACCTTGGTTTTAAGATATCAATTCTGTTGTGATAAGGGATCTTCTTCAGTAAAATAATTTTTCGAACTGTTTTGTATCAAGTTTTATGTGTTAGTGAAGGTAAAATGGAGGTGGCAAATTATGGTATTTGCATATTGTGGTAGTAATTGTATTTATAACTGAATAGTGCTCTTACTATTGGCAATTATGGCTATGGAACTTATAGTTGTTTTGTTGTTTGGCCAGATCTAGGTTAGGCCTGATAAGACAGCAACATGATCAAATGTGTTCCTACAAAGACCAGCAACCACATTTTTTTTTTCTTCAGCAGAGTGTACCTAGAATTACATTAACCAATGTGTCATTCCATTTTTAAGACAGTAAGTTATAATTTTGAAGAAAATATGGCTACTATTTCAACCAAGTTGAATGTCCATATAGAAGCCATCTTGTTGAACCTATTTCCTAGCTGGGGCAGACAAAAAGTAAACAGTATGTTTTGAATTCAGAAGCTTCATTTAAAAAGGATCCATTAAGCTGACTGATAAAAACATCCCCCACTGGCATGGCTGTGTGGTTAAGAAATTCGCTTTGCAACCACATGGGTTTGGGTTCAGTCCAACAGTATGACACCTTGATAATTCTCTTCCCTAGTAGCCTCAGGCCAACCAATGCCTTACTAGTGGATTTGGTAAATGAAAAGTGAATGCAAGCCAATTGTGTGTATGTGTGTGCATTTCTTCACTATCACCATTGCTCAACAACCAGTGTTGGTTGGTTTATATCCCCATAACTTAGTGGTGTAGCAAAAGGAACAAATGACATAAGTACCAGACTTATGAAAAAATAGATGTTGGCATTGATTTGTTCAACTAAAAACCCTTCAAGGCAGTGTCCTAATATGGGTGCAGTCCAATGACTGAAACAAGACAAGATAAAAGATAAGACTTGATAACTAGCACATAAACTTAATGCATCTTCTCTCTGTCTTTCTTCCCACTACCATAACAATATCTGCTTCTCTAAACTAGGATCATCTCTTTCCAGGCCCACAAAATGCCTCTGATTTTCTTCCTTTCATCATCTCTAGTCTTTCAATTACAAAACTCTGCATCAAACATTTATTGCAATCTTTTTTTCCCAGCATGCAACACTCTGCTACATACTTTCTCTACATGCATTTACTATCATCTTTAGCCAAAAATAGCTCAGGCTACATCAATCTCACTAATCATGGAGGGTCTTCAAGGAGTTAGTTCTGGTGGAGGAGGTGACTGCAATCAGTACTAGGAATAACATATCAGCAGACAGAATGGCACACCACATCTTGGACGTTTGGAGGGTGGTTAGCCCCTCTGATAATAAGGGAGACGGAGAGGCCAGCCCCATGATGCTGCAAAAATCACAAAGAGAATGCCACTCATCCAGGTGGATGGATGATTTTGAAACAGAATAGAGAAGCAGTGATTATTAGATCAGGAGGGGTGTGTGAAGGAATGAAGGGAAGTGAGGGGGAAAAATTGACAATGGGACCAGAAACAAGAAATGACATCATGTAAAGAAGTGGGGTGTTCAAACAGCCTCTTTCCTTGAGCATGACAAACATGTTGAGGGGATAGTTTTAGGAGAGTAGTTCCTTCTGGTTAGGAGCTCAGGCAGACTGCATGTGTGAGTACAACTTTTGAGCTCTGCTGGTTCCTGAGGCCCAAAATTTGGATATACTGTTGCCAATTGCATTTTGAGGTAAGAAAAAAACCTTATTTGTGCCATACATCTATAGTTCTATTGTTCCTTTTTTTTTTCTGTTTGACCAATTACAAGAAATACATATGTCTTATACAACTGTGAGGTAGAACCGCTTGAGTAGCCAACCAAAAGATTAGGGGTTCACATTCTATCAGCAATAACTGTATCATATCCATGACAACACCACTTAACTGATTGTAAACAGTCAACATAATTAACAACCATATGCAGCAGTCATGCTGTAACATTGACAAGTGGATTATTGACTTGTAGTTAGTTCTGAGTTCAGCACACATAGATTATGGTCAGAGCAGTTCTTGGCTCTATGCACTTGACCTGTAGCTTCTAAAAGCAAAAGTTTCAGTAAATTTAGTTTATTTTATGCATTGTTCACTTTCGAACCACATAGATTCAGTTTTAGTCCTGTTGCGTGACACCCTGGGCAAGTGTCTTCTACTATAGACTTGGGTCAATCAATGCCTTGTGAGTGAATTTCTTGAACAGAAACTGTGGAAACCCATCGTGTATGTGTGTGTGTGTATATATATATATATGTATATATATATTCAGTCTGCTATAATGAATCCATAAACACATAAAACATCCAAGGGTATATTTTTTCCCTTCTGAAGATATTATGCTCAGGTCATATAAATAACTTAATATTTACTGAGTATTAATTGAAACAGCTGTAAGTGAAGATGATTAATTTGCTGTTAATAATAAATAATTATTAACTTCCAAATCTCCATTTTTTTTTACTTCTTTTATATATATCTATATATATATATATATACTTCCTCTTCTCACCTTCCCAACCTCTCCTATTAACGGCGTTGCCCTGTTGTTTCTCTGTACAAGATATATGTGTGTGTGTGTGTGTATACCTCTTACCTTTTACTTATTTCAGTCTTAGATTGCAGCCATGCCGGGGCACTGCCTTGGAGAACATTTTAGTTGAATAAATTGATACCAGACTTTTTTAAGTCTGGTACTTATTCTATTGGTATCTTTTGGTAAACCACTAAGTTATGGGGACATAAACACACTAACACCAGTTGTCAATTGGTGGTGTGGGACAAACAAACACACACACACAGGCTTCTTTCAGTTTCAGTCTAGCAAATCCACTCAAAAGACTTTGTTCAGTCCAAGACTATATTTGAAAACACTCAGCTAAGGTGCCATACAGTTGGACGGAACCCTGAACCATGTGATTGAGAAGCAAACTTCTTACCACACAGTCATGCTTGTGTGTGTGTGTGTGTGTGTGTGTGTGTGTGTCTGTCTGTCTGTCTGTCTTCCACCCACCACAGGATAAATGGTATTGGTTTGTTTACTTTCTTTTAACTTAGCAATTTGACAAAAAAGACTGATAGAATAAGTACCAGGCTTTATAAAACACACGTGCGCACTTA
>NC_068997.1:31790874-31793560 GCF_001194135.2 Octopus bimaculoides
ATATATATATATATATATATACGACAGGCTCCTTTCTGTTTCTGTCTACCAAATACACTTACAAGGATTTGGTCAGTCTGAAGCTATAGCAGAAGACACTTGCTCAAGGTACCAAGCAATGGAACTGAAACCAAAACCATGCCTGCACCTGTTTATAGCGATAAAATAAAATACTTGAATCTTGTGTATTTAATAACTAAATACTGTAAAGGTGAGACACATGTTACAGATTTGGACAACAACAAATCATTAGAAATAAACGAATCATCTCTGCTGGATGCCTTTCCCACAGCACACCTCTTTGAATAGAGAATGGTATCTATCTTTAGTATGAGAGACTGAATTATGGAGTAAGAAAGTAATTACAACAAATCAATAACTATATTGCTAGTTGCAGTGCATCACTTCTAAATTCACAGTTTCTGTACATGATAACATTTGCAATTATTCTTCTAATACACAAAACACTTACATCTTTAGATCTTCATAATTCAATACGGACAATTGAAGTATGTTTTCTATTTCACTGAGATCCTGGAGGTAAAAAAATTTAATAAACAAGTTTAGATTATTTACATTATTTATATTTGAACTTCCTGGACAACCTGATATATATGCATAGGCTGGACAGTTGATAACCTAAACTTGTTTCAGTTCTATATAAAGAGATGAGGAATTATGTACATCATTTACATTATTTATATTTGACGGATATTTGTCCTCAACTTGTTTGTTGTTAACTCAACGTTTTGGCTGATATACCTTCCAGTCTTCATCAGGTGTCTTGGGGAAATTTTGAACCTGGGTTCTCATTCTTAAAGTATTTTTTTGATGTTGTTATTATTAAGGTCACTGCCTTGAATCGAACTCGGAATCTTGGCGTAAGTAGGTTATATTACTCAAGAAGATCCACGGGCATATGGCATAGTGGTTAAGAGTGCGGGCTACTAACCCCAAAGGAATGAGAACCCAGGTTCAAAATTTCCCCAAGACACCTGATGAAGACTGGAGGGTGTATCAGCCAAAACGTTGTGTTAACAACAAACAAGTTGAGGACAAATATCCGTCAAATTTAAATAATGTACATAATTCCTCATCTCTTAAATATAGAACTAAAATAAGTTTAGGTTATCAACTGTCCAGCCTATGCATATATATTAGGTTGTCCAGGAAGTTCTGAGCGTTTTTAAGCTAAATCTTTTAATGCTTCATTGAACACACTTAAAACATAACACAGTTTAGACTTCGGTGTTGCTTGAAGTGGTAGTGTATCTCCTTTTTGTTCCTGAATAAAAATAGATTTATCTTTCATTCTGTTACCCTTTATTGACATTTGAAATGGATAACCAAAAATTTCATATTCACGTTATACTTTTTATTTTTCAAAAAAGGAAAAACATTTGTGAAGTTTATGGTGATTATGCTGTAGGTGAATCAACCGTTTGAAGGTGGTTTGCAAAATTTAAAGCCGGAGAGTTTAGCTTATAAGATGACAGTCACAGTGGAAGACCTTCAAAATTGGATGAAAATTTTTTGAAGGCAAAAATCAAAGAAAACTCAAATATCCTAACTAGAGAATTTGCAGAGGAGTTGGAAGTTTCTAAAAGTACAGCTCATGAACACCTAGTGAAACTAGGATACATTTCTTACTATAAGGTATGTGTCCCTCACAAACTCTCAGAAAAGAATTGCTTGGACCAGTATTTTGTATGTGATATGCTTTTGAAATGGAATGAAAACATACCTTTTTTGAAACAACTTGTGACTGGAGATGAAAAATGGATTGTGTACGAAAATGTAGTGCAAAAAATATCCTGGAGTTTGCATAAGGATCCCCTAAAATAGCAGCCAAAGATAAATATCCATGCCAAAAAAGCTATGCTTTGTGTTTGGTGGGATCATAAAGGCATTATCATGAGCTTCTCCCATAAAACCAGACTATTAACTCTGATGTGTACTGTCATCAGCTGGCTAATTTGAACCAAAAAAAATCAAAGAACAGAGACCAGAGATTTCCAACAGGAAAGGGGTAGTGTTCCAACAAGACAATGCCCGACCACATGTGTCTTTGGCTATCCAAATTAAGTTACATGGACTTGGCTGGAATCTCTTATCGCATCTACCATATTTACCATCCAAATACCACTTGATTTTGTCTCTACAGAATTTATTGCAAGGAAAAACATTTAACAATGTAGATGGAGTCAACATGCATTTGAATGACTTTTTTTCTTCAAAACCAGTCAAATTTTATGCTGATGGAATATTTAGATGGGCAAAGGTCATTCATAATAATAGAAATTATTTCATTGGATAAAATTTATTGGAAGGTCAATTATTTATATTCCTTTTTGCATATTAAAATCATTCAGAACTTTCCGGATAACCTAATATATATATATATATATATATATACTCTTTTACTCTTTTACTTGTTTCAGTCATTTGACTGCGGCCATGCTGGAGCACCGCCTTTAGTCGAGGAAATCGACCCCAGGACTTATTCTTTGTAAGCCTAGTACTTATTCTATCGGTCTCTTTTTGCCGAACTGCTAAGTTACGGGGACATAAACACACCAGCATCGGTTGTCAAGCGATGGTGGGGGGACAAACACAGACACACAAACACACATACATATATATACATATATACGACGGGCTTTTCTTAGTTTCCGTCTACCAAATC
>NC_068997.1:31793804-31802554 GCF_001194135.2 Octopus bimaculoides
ACACACATATAAGCACATACAACTACTGACACAAGCATAGACATCCATAACTTATATACATATCCTTTCACAATAATTACACACACACATACAACACACACATGTCTGGAGCAAGGAAGGGAAGAAATAATGTTTGTATTTGTGTTCTGATGGTGAGAGGTAATGGCTGGGAGATGTTTTTAATATATTTTGGCTGTGGGTGTTTTTGTTGTTAGTTTATTCATTCCAGTTGCTGAATGCAGTGTTCTTGGAAAGGAGTCCAGTAGATGAGCTGTTAAGGGACAATAGCACAGCTTTTCACAGAGGGAGATACTGAAAAGATGGAACATATGATATTTCTGCATACAGGCCCAGTGGAAATGGGATTGTGGAACAACGCTATCACACAATCAAAGCCATTGCTGAGAGGGGACAAATCTCCTCCATGAAGGCAGTCTTTTGGTACAACATTGACTGAAGAGTCAATCCTGCAAAGAGCTATATTCCAGTACGAATGGAGAGACCCAAGAATGGTACTGCAGCAGCCAAAAGTAGAAGAGGTTGCATCTATTCAGATCAATGCACAATGCAGTGATCAGAAAGGAAGGGTGACCGCAGTTAGTACCCAGAATAATATATTGGTGGATGGAATGCCATGTCACATGTTGGACATTTGGAGGGTTGTTAGTCTTCTGATGACAAAGGAGAGGGAAAAACCGGCCCCGTGACCCTGCAAAGGTTACAAAGAGAACATCACCCACATAGGCGGATTGGCAATTTCAAAATGGAATAGGAGAGCAGTGATCTTTAGATCAAGGTGGGGTGGAGGAATGAAGGGAGGCAGGGAGGGAAAAATAATGACAGGACCAGAAGTGAGGGGAAGTGATGTCACATCAAGAAGTGGGGTGTGACGTCACATCAAGAAGCCTCTTTCTTTGCCAGGGCATTGAGCACAACAGATATGTTGAGGCAATCATTTTAGGGGAGTAGTCCTTTCTGGCTAGAAGCTCATGCACAGTGCTTGTATGAGTATGACTGTTGAATTCTGCTGGTTCTGGTGACCTGAAGTTTGGATATACCGTTGTTGATTGCATGTCAAAGTTAGAGCAACCTTATTTGTGCCTTACAATTACAATCTGTACACACTAGTGATCTAAATAATATCAGGATTCATTGAATCTGAGCAGGAGTGGAGTTCTCACATACATGATGTTAGCATCAAAGCTGCTTTTTTTAAATGAGGGCTGGGACATACAGCATTGGTGCCTGCACCCTACGTTGTGTACTTTGCTGGGTTGGCCATGTGATTTGGATGTTGAGTAACTAGCTCCCAAAAATGGTCCTCTCAGCAAGATCAAGGCTAGAGTTAGGCCTCGTGGACATTCAAAATTTCATTTTAATGATCATCTAAAACATTTTCTCATTTTATGCAGTATCCCTCTCAATCAGTTGGAGACTCCAGCTGTTAATCAGATGGCATGGAAATCCATGTGTGATGCTGGAGTAGGATACTTTGAAATTGAATGCAGGAAACTGCACAAAGAGAGGAAGAGACATTGTCATCAATCCTTAGTGGCTTTTGTTCAGGGTCTCTTTCAGGCCCTCAGTGTCACAGGATCTGCCTATCTCATAAGGGCCTTGTCAGCCATGTCCACTCCCATGAGAAACAATGTGTTGGAGGTGGGGTGGGGGTGAATGAATGTCTTGGATCAATGCTGTCATCAACTTTGAAGAGCCATCATAAGCAAGGTAAAGATTAAAAAACAAAAACTTTAATTCACTGATATATTTTAAATGTAGAGTCCCTGCATATTGGTGGATTAAGGAGGAAAGTATAATTATTATAAAAAGAGTAAATAATACTAATTTGTTGGGCCTTAAAAAAAACCTTTTAATGAAGGAAATGAAAGCGTATCTTGAAAGTCATTTTTCTGTGTAGCTTCCAAGTAACAAAGACTAACTAGAGCACAAATTAAGCCCAGAGACAAGTGAAAACACTTATGCGTGTTCAACTTAACTGAGCATTAAAACTGAGTAGGTGAAAGTAACATGACCACAGGTGAAAATCAAACTCCATTCACAAACTAGACCAATAATCATTACAACCTGTCAACAAATGTCATCCAAATGCTTATGATTTTAATACTGGATTAACTATATTTCATCAAAATCTCTGGTTTCTAACAGGAATGGAAAATATAGAGAATGTTTTTCAGGACTTAATACTCATTGTAATAAAGGCGGTGAGCTGGCAAAATCATTACCATACTGGATAAAATGCTTAGTGGCCTTATTCTGGTGCTTTATGATCTAAGTTCAAATGCTGCCAGAGTCAACTTTGCTTTTCATCTATTTGGGGTTGATAAAACAAATATCAGTCAAGCATTGGGGTCAATGTAATTGACTTGGCCTCCTCTTAAAAATAACTGACCTTATGCCAAAATTGGAAAGAACTAACCTGGGATTCCTCTTCTAATGTAGCAAGTCTTGAAGTGAACTCTTCAATTAAAACAAAACCTTGGTCAATTTCAAATTGTTTGACTTTTCTAGTCTTGTAAAACTCTTCCATATCAAACTGGAGTTTGGTAAGTTCTCTGTTGAAACTATGAAGTTTCTGTGAAAATAACAAAATTAACAATTATTACAGTATGCAAGTTCATGGGCCACAATTTGCAACAGTCACTAAATTATACAAGTTTATGGAGCCATAATTAATGACAATAACTGAAAGTTTATGAGCTGTAATTAATGGCAACTACTACAAATTTATGATAGGCTATAGTTAACGAATAGTTACTAAAATATACAATTAATCAATGACAGTTACTCCATTATACAAGTTTATGGGCCATAATTAATGTCAATTACTGTAATATGCAGATTTAAGGGTTATAGTACACTGTAATATATAGATATATAAAACTGTATATATAGAATTATGATGATTGCTGCCTTATACAAGTTTATTGGTTGTAATTAATGATAGTTACTACCAGTAGCGGCTTGTAGTTAAAATTAGTTGTGGTGCTGCTTCAAAAAATTATTAGCCGTTGTTTTAATATTGTGTAGAAGGAAACAAACATATAAAAAGAAAATTTATACATAAACTTGATTGGTTCACGCTTTAGCCACTATGGGGTAGTGTGTTTAATTTGTTCACTGAACACCACCACAAATTCCCCCTTGTTTTACAAAAATCTTCCCTAAATGTGCCTTATTTTTCAAATCCTGGCAGCAATGCTGAAGCTGGAAGCAGGATGATAATCTAATTCTACACTTTATCACATTCAAGAATACAAACACGTTTTTAAGCACAACAAACGCAGAGTTAAAAAGAAACACTACCTTTCACCCAGCATTGTTGTTCACACAATGCTTTCTCTCCCTTGTGTGAAGCTTTCTATCTCGGACATGTGAGCGTGCACACAACAGCCAAACACCGCGTCACCAGAACTATGAAACGCACAGTTCTATACAAGGATTTTTGTATTTTTTTCATAAACTAGTGGATGGCTACTGACATTAAGCTTAAGGATTATATAATGTACAAGTATAAAGACAGAATTAAAGAAAAAAGATCTCATTATATTGAATGTTATCGATAATATAGAGTGGAAATAGCTCCTATACACAAGCTGCCACTGGTTACTATAATATACAAGTTCATGGGTCAGGATTAACCTCTCATTCTTTGACACATTTTTCTAATTGTAGAAGATATTTTTGTTGTATGATTACAACCAGCCTTCCTTCCAATCATACCCCCAGTGTCTTAGATAAGAAAAGGATTAATTAAATACCTTTACCATTTAAAGAACTGGAATGCTTTTGATCGTAAGCCTACTCAATCAAGATTGACCTGGGGCTAAACAACAAGAACTATCCCCAAGCTGAGTCAATGAGAGAAACTCTGTGCAATAACTTAAAGTGGAAGAAATTGTAGCCAAATTTTCCTAAAATTACATTCCACCATGTGCATGTGTGTTTGTGTGTGTGTGTGTGTGTGTGCGTGTGTGTGTGTGTGTGTGTGTGTGTGTGTGTTTGTGCAGACACAAATTCCTTGTGGTTTTCAGTCATATCCCTTTATGTTCTAAGTTCAAATCTTAGCCAAATCCGCTATGTGATTAATCCTTTTAAGGTTTGTAAAATAAGAACCAAACAATAAAATAATAAATGGGTCAAGTTTTGTACCTTTCCATCAACTGATACTAGTAAAAGCATAAAAGAATAGGAATGGTCAACCAATGATATTTTCTTTGTCCTTGTATAATTTATTTTGATTTTAGAGGTTATATCAAGAAGTCATTTTGTGGTCTGGGTTCATCCTCAACGTGTGACATCTGGAGCAAGGATCTTCATTGCATTATGGAAACTCTAATGAAAGCCATTAGCTGATCTATACGTGACTATTTCTGTTCTTAAGTGGCAGACTTGGTTCGATACTTTAGCATTCAGATTACTCTGTCAAATGTAATGTATTTATTGCCACCATTAGTCTGCAGCACACATTCAGACCTGTGGAGGTGCAATGGCCCAATGGTTAGGGCAGCGGACTCGTGGTCAAAGGATCACGGTTTCAATTCCCAGACCGGGTGTTGTGAGTTTATTGAGCAAAAACACCTAAAGCTCCACGAGGCTCCGACAGAGGACAGTGGCGAACCCTGCTGTACTCTTTCACCACAACTTTCTCTCATTCTTCCTGTTTCTGTTGTACCTGTAATTCAAAGGGTCAGCCATGTCACACTGTGTTACGCTGAATATCCCCAAGAACTATGTTAAGGGTACGTGTGTCTGTGGAGTGCTCAGCCACTTGCACGTTAGTTTCATGAGCAGGCTGTTCCGTTAATCGGATCAACTGGAACCCTTGATGTCGTAAGTGACGGAGTGCCAACAACATTCAGACCATGTTTCCACTATGTGGATAACTTCTTTCCTCCTCCCACCAGTCTTGGAAACTCTCAGAGAGTTACCAGTGCTGTCCATCCTCTTTTGACTAAGCCAAAAAAACAAATCCCCCCAAAATATATCAAGTTTCTATTGACAGGTTTTCTTCTAGATGAGATAATGACTATTACCATCATTATTATTTAGCATCCATATTCCATGCAGGCAGAATCTGGATTGTTAGACAGGGTCCAACAGGTCAGAGAATGGTGTTGAGCTCTAATATCAGTTTTGGTATAGTTTCTATGGCTAGATATCCTTACTAATACCAACCTCATTGCAGAGTGTACTGAGTACTTTCTTGTGTCACCAGCACTAGTAAGGTCACCAAGCAGGTTACAAGCTGAGACCCTTTGACTGGGGTGGGTATAGTATTGAAGGAGGTGACTTTATACCAGGTGTTGAGAGGCAACAGTATGATAGAGGGATAGGAACAGGTGTCTTGCAGCAGAGGAGATGCATGGGCATCTGAACCGGAAAAGGAAAGAGATAGAAAATGGTGATGATGAGGTGTCAGGACATACCCTCAAGGTACAAGAGGATGAATGTGGAGGAGATGGGGACAGAGAAATAGGTGAGGTGGCATGGGGTAGAAGATCAATTAAGTTTGCAAGAGTGTGAAGTGAACAACAGATGGTCAGACATAGATAATATAAATATAAGTGATAAAATAAGTAGCAAACAGTGGCGGGAGCAGAAGCACAATCAAAGTTCAAGGGCTGCAAATTATCAGAGTTGGTAATGCATTGTATAGAATGTTTCATGGCATTTGTTTCAACACTCTACAATCCATGTTTAAATCTAACCCATGTCAACTTTGTCTCATATCCTTTGGAAGGTTAAATTAAATACCAGTCCAAAGCTTGGATCTATTCTCTCTCTCTCTCTTCCTCCCTCTCTCTGGAAGAAACTGCCCAACACTCAGAGCTGGAGAGGAATAGGCTTCGTATTTAAAATATCCAACATTCACTTTATATATTGAGGGTACCTCTACAATTCCATTCTGAGTAGAAGACCCAAGGAAGGAAAAAAAAACACTGGTATACCTTGTGTAAAGTGTCTATTTATGTAAATAGTATAGAAAACATCAGAGTATAACAACAACTGGGAGAGTTAAGTTTTGCCACAACCATTACATCTAAATTTTTTCTTCTTTCTGCTATAGACACAAGGCCTAAAATTTTGGGGAAGCAGGCAAGTCAGCGACATCAAACCAAGGGCTCAACTGGTTCTTATTTTATCAACCCCCAAAAAGATGAAAATCAAAGTCAGCCTTGGTAGAATCAGAACTCAGAACATAAAGCTAGAAGAAATGCCACTAAGCATTTTGTCTGGCATGCCAACAATTCTGCCAGTTTACAGCCTTTATTGAATCTAAATCAAGAGAATTGTCTTTTCTCTTGAATATTAATCATAAATTTCAAAGGAAAATTTACAAGCATCAGGAATTAAGTAGTGAAATATGAAACCAAAATTATAACTGTATCACTTGGACAATATCAAAAGTTACCTCTTTTATATTTAATGATTCTCCAAGAATTATTGGTTCTAGGTTCTGCTTGGCCTGGGAAACCTTTGATTTAATATTGTTCCATCTTAGTGGGATATTTTCATATAAGGAAATAGATTCTGGTGGAAGCTGTTGTTCATAGTTTCCAAGGATTTCCATAGTTTTCTTTACTATACCAAAGTCTCCATGCATCTTGGATTGAGTTAAGGAAAGCTGTCAAAGAAAGAACAAGTTGCACATTTATTTATTCATTTATTTATTTATTGTCATTCAGTTATTTCCTGCTGGTGTATAATATGATATTTAGAATTTGGGATAATATATTGCGTTACTGGAATAAGTTTTAATTCATTTAGCTATTTTCCCTAACAGCATAAATGCTTCAAATACTGAAATATATATTTTCAACAAGAACATAGCTATATCTATCTATCCATATATATATATATATATATATATATATATATATATATATATATTTATATATATATATATATATACACACATATGTATGTATGTATGTATGTATGCATGTATGTATGCATGTATGTATGTGTGAGTGTGTGTATATATGTATCTGTATATGTGTGTGTGTGTGTGTGTGTACTGTAAACAAAGTGAAAATATAATAAAATATTGACAGATATCATTGGTTTTCTCGGTATAAGTTTGATACTTTAAATATTTGCTTTCCATGCTGATAAATGGTTGGAAACAAATATTTGCTTCCCATGCTCATAAATTATGAGAAATAAAGCTAATAACGAAAAAAGTGTTGTTGTTGGAAAACTGGGAATCAGAACAGTGGTAGGTCTCCATTCAGATAGCATTCCATTTATCAAATATCTTTAATCTTTTACTTGTGAAGTGCCAGACTCGGTTTTTTCAAAGCTTTTAGTGTTTCGCTACTGTTTAATTTTCATGAAAGGGTTTCAACAATTTAGCAGGAATTCATTAGTTTTATGAATCAGTAACTTCTGGAAGCCCTTCTTGACATAAAAATAGCATTGATACAACACAAAGTTCAAAAATAAATTTATCTTGGATTTGTGTAGGCATGGCTGTATGATTAACTAGTTTACATATCAAACAGTAGTCTTAGGTTCAATTCCAATGTGCCGCACATTGGGAAAGTGTCTTCTATCATAGAATTGTATCAACCAATGCTGTATAAGTGAATATAAGCTGACGAAACTGTACAAAAGATCATTAAATAAATGCATGCACACACTTGCATACGCACATACAAGAAAAAGAGAGACACAGACATACAGACAGATCTGCAAAACACATGCAATATCTAATACAAACTCAATGCTTTTAACATGTCTTTTTTTACATTGTTAAAGCCATTGTATCTTGTATTAGTCATGAAGTCCTCTCCATTCTTTTATTTTTTTACTTGTTTCAGCCATTTGACTGCAGCCATGCTGGAGCACTGCCTTAAAGGATTTTATTCAAATAAATTGCCTTCAGGACTTATTCCTTGTAAGCCTAGTACTTATTCTATCATTTTACTTTTGCCAAACCACTAAGTTACAGGGACAGAAACACACCACCATTGGCTGTCAAGCAATGGCAGGTGGGGGACAAACACAGACACACACACACACACACACACACACACACACACACACACATATATATATATGTACACACAATGAGCTTATCATTTCTTTAATAACAATAGTTACTTTTAATTTCCTCAAGCCTTTGATCTTGAATTTAACACTAATTTTATCTATAAGACCTTCCACTGATTCTAAAAACAAACTCTAAAATTATTAATCTTTTCAGCTTCCTTATATTTTGTTCCCTTCATCATCAACAGCCTTTAGTCCCCTATTGTGAATAACACTTAACCCATTAGTGTTTAAACTGGCTATATCTGGCCAAAATAGTCTACCTGCTTTATGGTCAAACTGGCCAGATCTGGCTTCTCAAACTTACCCTGCAATGTCATTCTAAAAATAAACAATCACATCATCAAAATCTTGAAGCTACAAGATAATGCAGGATTAATTCAAACAATGTCAATTAATAAGCATTACTTTTGACAGAGTAATCTGAATGCTAAAGGGTTAAATCCCCTGCATGAACATGCTCATATAAGTGGTAAGAAGTTTGCTTCCCAACCACATGTTTCTGGGTTCAATCCCACTGCATAGCACCTTGGGCACATGTCTTTAACTATAGCCCCAGACTGACCAAAACATTGTGAGCGGATTTGGTAGACGGAATCTGAAAGAAACCCGTTGTGTGTGTGTGTGTGTGTGTGTGTGTGTGTGTGTGAGTGTGTGTGTGTGTGTCACCACTG
>NC_068997.1:31802593-31810574 GCF_001194135.2 Octopus bimaculoides
GTGTGTGTGTGTGTGTGTGTGTGTGTGTGTGTGTGTGTGTGTGTGTGTGTGTGTGAGTGTGTGTGTGTGTGTCACCACTGCTTGACAACACACATTTATTACAATTGAATATTTTACCAATCATTAGCTGGTTTGTGTGGCTCAAACATAATTTCTTTTCTTGAACTTCACTTGATGAAAGACTGATCAATCCTAACCTTAAAAATTGAGTTTAAATACAAACCATCAATAAATTTATTGACTAAAAGAACAGTTACAAATTCGTTTCCAACCTTTGATCTCTGGATATAGAAATGGATGAAATGTCACTTAGCATTTTTCCCAGCATGCTAATAATACTGTCACCTTGCTACCCTAACTAGCATCTGTAATATCAATATTACCACATATGCTCTTTATATGCTGTAATATTATTACCACATATGCTCTTAAAACTTTTAAGCATCCTAAATTAATACGATCGCAGTAAAAGACAACATTTGTATAACTAACCCTTAAGTATATATAAAGCCCATTAACCTTCTTCCACCTTATCTGTAAATCTTTAAGCATTCTTTTTATTAGCTTTCTTTCTCCTTCTAAGATTACCTTACCTCCTTAGAATCTGGTAGTGTAAAATAAAAGCAGTCTGCATTTTACCATGTGACATCATTTCATCTCTCATAACCATACTGTTTAAGGTCAACGAATATATATTCCAAACTGCTGCTCTAACCACAGAATTTTCCCTTTTGACCAGGGTTTCCTAAGCTGATTTAACTTCTAACACTTGATCAGTTATCTAAATCCAACAGCTCCAAAGTCATTCCTTATGGTACCTGAAATGTTCATAAATATATCAATACCTACCTAACTTATCTGCATACTGACCTCCAATGAGACAAAGATGTAAAGCTTCAATAGTTTAACCTATGTGTTCTATTCCTTGAAGGCCAATCTCAAGACACTGAGATTTACAAAGGAGATGACTAAAGACTGAGATATCTGGTGAATTGCTGTACTCAAGAAAACCCATTCACCACAGCAGAATTGATGTCCATACTGGTGCCACTTAAAAAGCACCCAGTACACTGTGGAGTGGTTGGCATTCGGAGGGGCATCCAGCCAGGACAGACAATGGAGCCTGGTGCAGCCCCTGGCCTTATCAACTCTGGTTAAACCATCCAACCCATGCCAGCATGGAAAGCATGTTAAATAATGATGATGATGATGATGATTTACTAATATATGTATTATATTCTACATTTTTAGACTTACAGCTGAGTGATGAACCATCATTTAAATACATTTTTTACCAATAACATGACTGATAAAAACTATATTGTACACCCAATCTTTACAACACTTATGATTTTTAGCATAACATTGTCCAACTACACTATTACATTCTTTCATGCTCTATATACATATTCACTTTATTATTGCATTTTGGGAGTCCAACATTTTAAAGTCCCTTTGTATGGCGTACAAATGTCTATTCCAATTAGTTCAGATTAGAAAAGAGCAACTGGTTGCAAGGAATTATTTAGCGAGGGGCTGCTTCATCCAGGTTGGATGTACAGGCCCAGTTTTGCTGAGCCATCCCAATTCCACAAACAATACCTGGCAATGTACAGATGGATATCTATAAATAAATATACATGTATATAATCATTGCTAAATGTCCATTTTCCATGCAGGCATGGCTTAGATGGTCTGACAGAAAATAGTAAGCCAAAGAACTGTACCAGGCTGTATTATCTGTTTTGACACAGTTTCAGTGGCATCCATCCCATGTCAACCACTTTATGGAGTATACTGGATGCTTTTTACATGGCATCAACACTGGTGGGAGTCACCTAGTAATTTGCAAGATAAAGATCCCTGGCTGGTCGGGGCAGTAGTATTGAAGGAGGTGGTCTTGTGCCAGGTGAGAGGCTAAAGAGTAATAGAGGGATAGAAAATAGTATCATGCTATACTTGGCTTCTTCAGTAGGAAAAGAAAGGAGAGAAAAGAAAGCTTAGAGTTAGAGAGAAAGATAGAGAGACAGACATAGTGAGAGAGATAGCGACAGACATAACAAGAGAGATGTAGAGATGTGTTGGGACATAGCCTCAAGGTACAGCTAGGGTGAATCTAAGTGGTACAGAGGATTGGGCCGGGGAGATAGAGAGGGGTGTTTCATAAGAGTATGAGGGAAGGTGGTTAGAGACAGAGAAGAGATGACTGTATCAAGTGATGGTAAAAGATATAAGAGTGATTCAGTGGGAGAGAGAGAGAAACAGACAGACAATTGGTAATGCTAAGATTGTATCCTGGGAACTTATGATTGAAACTTTAAATCATCATACTGTGCAGAATATTACTTATGTTACCAATTACAGAAGAGGAGTCACAGAATTGTTTAAGATGGATAAAGTACAAAGATTTTCAATCAACCTAAATGAAAGAGTTGACATTGGACTCTACTAAGGTAGAATGAAACCCATCTTTATCAATAATTAAATTTAATGACATAAAAATCTCTTAGAATATTGCCTCATTTATATCTCTATTAATATGTTAGCTTTAAGTACTTTTAACACATTTCCAATGAATATATGATGGAAAAATATATTTTAAATAAAATGAAATCAAACAAAAGAACAATTTTTTTTCAAACCTGATTAGAAAGCTTTATAAACCTAGTGAAAGAAATCATATTTTTCTCACTAACATATATTTCTTCAATCTCATCTTCAAATCTTTTCACATCTTCATCAACTTCTTTAAGGGCACAAGTAACCTGGAAACAGAAGGATAAAATCCTTTATCAAAATCTTCATTATTATTTCACTCTTATCTTTCTTCAAACTCTTATTGATATCATTATGATCACTAAGACCAGCTCAGCCACCTCCAGTGCATATATATTGACTTACATTCCTATTATCCAGCCACTTTCTCAGTTCACAGTTCATCTATAATGCAAGCAAACATTGCTTATCTAATAAATCATATGCAGTTAATTCCTTTCCTTCTTCCACAGATCTTTCATATTTAGTATCCATGTTCTCATTACAATGCAACATCACAATTCATAAACTTCAGAGAAACTGTGAACATCTCTCCATTCCACTTTTCTACTTTAGCTACTATACTTTTACTTAATTAATCTAGACCAAGGTTAATTAAACCATCTGGGAAACATCTATTAAATATATTAAATTTATCGAGCTATTTGAACTGATCATGAGCTTTGGTTGATGTATGTTCTTCTTGTTAACAATTTCTCTTCATCTAACTCTTCTGAAAATCTTAACCCTTATTAATCACATTCATCATCATCATCATCATGGTCATTTAAAGCTTATTTTCCTGATGCTTGCTTCGTTCAGACAGAATTTGTTGAGGTAGATTTTCTACAACCAGATGCCCTTCTTGTCACCAACCTTCACCTGTTTCCAAGCAATGTAATATTTTTCCCTATCTAGACACATTTTTTTAGATTACTAGAAATGAAAACCCCTGCTCATTTCAAACCATCATGGACTTCTTTCAGTTTCTGTTTACCAAATCCACTCAAAAGGCTTCATTTAGCCTTCAGCTGTAAAATAGATAGTATGAACTCAGTGCAATCAACAGGTACACAAAAGATGTACTAAAATATCTGGCACTGGTGCGGCAGTGTAGTTAAGAAGCTGGCTTCCAAATCATGTGGTCTTGGGTTCAGTCCAACTGCACAGCACTTTGGGCAAAAGCCTTCTACAATAACACTGAACTAATGAGAACCTAGTGTGTAGATTTGCACACAGAAACTGAAAACTGAAAGAAGCTCATCATAGGGGACTTTGTCCTATCTTGCAAGTTATTTGGTAACCCCACTGATGTTGGTGTCATGAAGAAAAGCACCCAATATATTCTGTGACGTAGTTCACATTAGGAAGGGCCTCCAGCCATAGAAACCATACTAAAACAGACAATAGAGCTTGGTATAGCCCTCTGGGTCACCAGCTCTTGTCCAACTATCCAGTCCATGCCAGCATGGAAGACAGACATTTGATGATGGTGATGTGTGTGTATGTGTGTGTACACACATTATATGTGTGTGTGTGTGTGTGTGTGTGTGCGTGTGTGTACTGTTCCATGAAAGTAAAATCAACAAAAATAGTATTCCCTCTGGTGAAAGATAAATATTATTTGATAGACACAAATCATGTTTTTATTTGCTACTAATAGTTTCATATGTTGAGAAATACCTCAAACATATTCATCAGGCATAAACCATGTATCATAATGAACTAAAATATGCATAAACATGTGTGTTTGCATGTACCCTTGTCTTGACATCATGGTTGTAAATGAGGATCACTAACATACAAGCAGTGTTGTTTGTTTCTAGGGTTTTGTGAAAAGCATGCCTTACCATGGGGAAATATTACCTTGCTTGGAAACAGGTGACCATTAGCAACAAAAAGGGTGCTTAGCTGTAGAAACCCTGTCATAACAAATTGTTTGACTCATGTGAGCATAGAAAAGCAGACGTTAAATGATGATGATAATGATGATGATGGTAGTGGTGGTGGTGATGATGATGATGTGGCGGTGACGGTGGTGGTGGTAGTGACGACGACGACAACAATGATGCTGGTGATTATCATTGTCTACAAATATACATGAATATCCAGAAATCCTTCATCTAATTCCATATCTCATCTTAATCGTAGTGAAAGTATAGTACAATAATTTCACATACCTGATATTAATTACATCAATTAGCAATATAAACAGTAGTATACACCTGGCTAGCACAGCTCAAACTAATATTGGTCAGTATATTCCTATTTAACATTTCCCCAACCAGAGTAACAATTATGGTTAACATAGCACCAATCATTGTTACATTCTTGCTTACATAGCAACAGTGGAAATGACAGTCATCTGCATATTTCTTGTTAACAATATTTAGAGTAATAATTTTCAATAAAAATAATTTAATATAATAACATTTAGACCTGAGGTTGGCAAAGTAGAAAGCATTGATACTTGGGTGTCTATGTAGGAGTTTATCCAGGAGTTGATTAACACCAGAGATGATTTTGAGCATTAAAGGTGCTGAATATGAAAGAGTGCAGTAATTTAAGGCTAAAACTAATTAATTTCTAGCAAATAACTAGTATTCACCAAATATGTATTTTACATTAAATACCCCAGCATGGCTGCATGGTAAGAAGTTTGCTTCACATCCATATGGTTTTGGGTTCAGTTCAACTGCGTGGCACATTGGGAAAGTGTCTTTTACTATAGTCTTGGACTGACCAAAGCCTTGTGAGTGGATTTGATAAACAGAAACCGGAATGAGCTTATCGTGTGTGTGTGTGTGTCAGTGTTTGACAACCAGGGTTGGTGTGTTTACATCCCTGTAACTTAGTTGTTTAGTAAAAGAGACTGATGGAATAAGTACCAGGCTTTAAAAAAAAACAAACAAAAATAAGTAGTGGGGTCAAATCATTCAACAACTTATAAATTTTTAAAGCTGGTGTCCCAGCATAGCCAGAGTCTAATGATTGAAACAGGTAAAAGGGATCAGTAAGTCAGAAATGATTCCACAAAGGGGGTCAATAATATATGATGTTTGCCCGCCTGAATACATAGCAGTATTTAGATTTTTTAAAATCATGCTTATATTCCCAATTAAAATAGTGACAAATATAGTTTGAATCATCTGTATTATACTCAAAATAAATAAAGCAACAGGGTAACTATAGTCTACATACACCTCGTTAACAGCAACATTTAACCCTTTGGCATTTATAACAGCCATATCTGGCCCAAATATGCTCTCTGTTTTATATTCAAACTAAGTATACTAATCTGTTTTTTGTGAGATGCCTCACTCACATCTACCCTAGAATGTCATTCCAAGGACATACAATCACATTGCTGAAATTGTGAAGCTATGAGAGAATACATGAATGATTCAAAGCAATGTAAATAAATAAGCATTATATTTGACAGAGTAACAACTCTGTTTAACACAGAGACATTAACGGTACCAGCTAATTATCCTTTCTATTATAGGCACATTGCCAAAATTTTGGAGGTTAGGGGCCAAAATTTTGGAGGTTAAGGGCCTAAATGATTACATCGACCTCAGTGCTCAGTTAGTGCTCATTTCATTGACCCTGAAAGGATGAAAATCAAAGTCAACCTTGGCAGAATTTTAACTCAGAATGAAAATTCAGATGAAATGCTACAAAGCATTTTGTCCAGTGCCATAACGGTTCTTGCTTGTTTGCTTGCTTCATGTTCTTGCTTGATGGGACTGGGGTCATCCCAGATTAGTGGCCTCAGAGATGTCATCATGCATAGAGCCAACTGACCGTCCTATGCCAGCCCCTCTGCATCTTCCAAGGTAACATTGAGCCTCTGGAGATTTTCCAGCTGGCTAATAATAAAAATAAACTAAACAACACTAATATTCTACTCACTTGTTGAGACAGAGATCTTGTTAATGTTAACATCTTCTTATTATACATTATATCGACTGTCTGCTTGATTGATTCCATGTTGATCCGGATCCAGCCAATATCCTTGAAATCAGGAACATCATGAAGTGTTTGTTTTATTTCCTACCAAGAGGAGATTTAAACAACAACAAAAAAATGTCAGTGTTAATATGTCTGTATTTTATTTCAGTATAATAAGTGACTACCTTTAAAACTAAACTCAAATATTAAGTGTTTGACTATTTTATTCAGTAGACTTTTAACTTTACTTTTGATCCCACTTTATAGAATTTCTATTTTTTTTCTGCCTATAAGAGCAGGCATGGTTGCATGGTAAGAAGCTTGTTTCCCAATCACATCATTCAGAGTTCAGTCCCATTGCATGGTACCGTGGGTAAGTGTCTTCTACTATTAGCCTCAAGCTGACCAAAGCCTTGTGAGTGGATTTGGTAGATAGAAACTGAAAGAAGCATATTATATAGATGTATATGCATGTGTGTGTGTGTGTGTGTGTGCGTGCGTGCGTGCATCTTTGTGTGTGTCCCTCCACCACTACTTGGCAACTGGTTCTGGTGTGCTTACATCCCTGTAATTTAGTGGTTCAGCAAAAGAGGCTGATAGAATAAGTACCAGACTTTACAGAAAAATAAGCACTGGGGTAGATGCCCAGCATGGCTGCAGTCTGATGACTGAAGCAAGTAAAAGAGACAAAATATGTGTGTGTGTTATATACATACATATATATATCCAAAACAGTTACAAAGAACATGAGTTAATTATACAGCTTAATTAGTTAGTTAAAACAGCCCTTTTAACTAACTAATTACGTTGTATAATTAACTGTTAAATTAATAGAAAATTTTGAAGATGTGCTAGTCTCCATATTCTTTTGTAATTGTTTTGGATTTATACTCCTGAAAATGATGTCACCAGCCAGAACCTGGAATATACCTGAAAGCTATTATGGTACCCACCTGGATAATTTATCCCTATGTACTCATCGTGTGTATATATATATATATATATAAGGTTAATTGAAAAAGCTCACACACTAGGAAGGAAACTTCTTCCCAAAAAAGTTTAGTAACATTCTGATAAAAGATTTTATAATTTTTTTTTTTAATCTCCTTTACACTTCAAAACTATATTAAGTAATTCTCATATACTTTCAAATATATGCATATATGGGTAATCAAAGCAACTTTTAAAACAATTGAAGGTGATCAAAAGTGAATTCTTTCAAACTGTTCATGCTAAATGGCCTTCATATAAAACCCTTAAATATGAAATATTTTTTACCTGACTCTAATATTTGCTGAGTTATGACCATTTGAAATTTTCAAAAATGTGACTTTTTTTGGTTACTCAATAACTTTGAGAAGTTGTATCTCAGCAACTATTTGAGCTAGAAAGCTCAATTTTTTTTTTAATTTTAAAGCATTTAAATAGATCTACAACTTTTGTTTTGTCTATTTTTACTTATCATATATATATATATATATATATATATATA
>NC_068997.1:31810808-31811496 GCF_001194135.2 Octopus bimaculoides
GACCATCAGGCAAAAACAAGGAAGTCAACCAAGCAGAATGCTGAATTTTACCAAAACAAAAATATGTTGTCGCAAACAGAAAATATTCTTGATCAAAATAAAGTGACATTATGAAAGCTACAAACAATCAGAACTTGTTCCTTGACCGTGGTCATCACTATGAAGCCAACCAACCAAAACAGTAAACTTTTCCAAAACAAAAATATATATTTTGACCAAAACATCCATGAGAGAAATAAGATGTCATCAAAAAAAAGGAAACTGCACATATAATACATAACTTAGAAGCAGCGCTATGGATGTGCCAGCACACATGAGCTTGAGACATGGCCACCCTCATGCACTTCTCATAAAGAATTCCGGAAGGAGCTTTGTGAAACCACTGCTGAGACACTTCCAGAAAAAAAAACCACTGGAAATCCGATTATACCAGTGACTCAATCAATTCCTAGGGATATCTGAAGAAGGAATTTTTATATTCCGAAATATTATATCAGACTATGGATGATTAAATTATAATAGTTATTATTGTCTATTGTTGTTATCATAGTGTATTGTTGTACCATTCAAGACACATTATATTTTATATATAAATAATAATACATATAAGAGGGATGACCACTAAGTGGACATCCCTAGCATTTGCTGAATTTTCTTGAGAACAATCTCTTCTTAGTGGTCAGACCAT
>NC_068997.1:31811596-31816450 GCF_001194135.2 Octopus bimaculoides
ATATATATATGTATATATATATATATAGTGTATACAAGGTCTGGTTAAAAGGAACTGGTCTTTTAAGCCAATGCCACAAACCAGCCAATCAGGTGTGCTCATAACTAACGTGGCACATTAGTTATTCATTAATTAACATGTTACAGTGAACTTATGTTAGTAAACTTAGCTGTTTGCCTCAACTTAAACAATAAATGGTACCTCCTGTCCTTCTTTTCAATTCTCTCTCTCTCTCTCCTTCACACATACATACTCATCATCTAACAAAATACATATTTTTCATATTTACTCACAGTTCTCTGTTAGTTGATGCCTTGCACAAAATCACATCAAGGTCTTCACATTCACTTTCTTGTGTCCACAGGTAACTATAAGGTTCAAATTTGCTGCTGACTTCCTGCAACAGAAATAATTATGAAGTTATTCATCTCAATTCTATTAGATTCTAATTAACATTGGCACAAGCACACCACAGCACAGTGGGGGTGGGTATAGTCAATTACAGTTCTAGAGATGAGTAGTTTATTTTATTGACTGACAGAGAAATAAAAGACAAAGATGACTGGTGTGAGGATTTCAGATCAGAACATAAAGCAGCCATAACTAAATTGTACAAGACACAGGTATGCGTGTGTGGTTAAGAAACTCACTTTGCAACCATGTGGTTCCAGGTTCAGTACCATTCTGTAGCCTTTTACAATAGCCCTAGGTTGACCAATGCCTCATGAGTAAATTTGTTGGGTAGAAGATGTGCGGAAGCCTATCGTGTGTGTGTGTGTGTGTGTGTGTGTGTGTGCACGTGTGTGTGTGTGTGTATTTAAAAGACTTTGTGGAAATGATTTGATATAGTTTTACTAAGTATAAAAAAGATTTTTATTTTATTTATTTTTTTTAAAGTTATAAATTCTTTATTAGAACACCACTAAGCTTTTTGGAAGAAGTTTCTTTCTAGTGTTTGTGTGAGCACTTTCAATTACCTTTTCAAATACACGTGTTCTTGGATAATGTATGATACTTATACACATACTGATTTTGGTTCCAAATTTTGGCACAATGCCAGCTATTTTGGGGAAGGATGTAAGTTGATTACATCAACCCCAGTGTTCAGCTGGTACTTATTTTATCAACCCCAAAAATGATGAAACGTAAAGTCTACCTTGGCAGAATTTCAACTCAGAATGTAACGTCAGATGAAATACCACTAAGCATTTTGCCCAACATGCTAACCATTCTGCCTTATATGATTACTAATGTTGGTTACAAATTTTGACACAAGGCTAGGAAATTTGGAGGATGGGGGTAAGTCGATTACATCAACCCCAGTATGCAACTGGTAAAATTTTATAGATTGTGAAAGGATGAAAGGCAAAGTCGACCTCAGCAGAATTTGAACTTATAACAAAGATACATGAAACGCCACTAAACATTTTGCCTAGCATACTAACAATTCTACCAGCTCACCACCTTAAACTTCTAACATATCCACAAGGCCACAGGTTTTGAGGTACTTCAGTACTTGACTGGTGCTTATTTTGTCAACCTCACCTAACTTCACAATATTTCAAGGCTTCAAGGAGAAACTGATCTTTCTTCATAAATTACAAGTAATTGTTGATGCAATTAATTTATTTTAATGAATATCTTTCCAAATATCATTCTTAGTACTTGTATTTAAATATCATTTCAAATATCATTCTATCATAAATCAAATTATTAATTATCTTTTTAATATGTTAATTGCGATAATCAATAATACAGCTACGAAAGTACATCGACTTTGGATAAATACTCTATATCTGTAATAGTTATTGATTCAATTCCACTTTGATGCTGTCCTTCTCTTTACTCATTATTTTTCAATGACATTTAATGGCTGACTTTGTGTTTTATTTGTTATTAAAAGGTGGAAGTCCAGTCAATCGCCTTTCCAACTTTGTCTTCCTAAAATGCGAAATCTATATAACTGAAAGAGTTCTGTGATTGCACTTTATTTCTTTGTTATGTAGTATTTTAGCCCTCACTTAATATTGATTAAACAAGCATAAGATCAAAGACATTCCAACCATGACCATTTACTAGCAGCATCTGAGATTACATTGTATTTCCTTTTTCTTTTTTATGGTAGTAGAATGATCATAATAGAAGCATTAGCGTAGCAGCTGTTTGTAAGAAGAGTATTAATTGCAGGTGTGACTCTCAATTATACATCTTATAACTGGATTCTTAGAATATTTGTTGCGTACAGGCACTGAAACAACATGTACACACTAGGGTAAATATAAGGGGCTGATGTTCAAAAATTAAGCATCTCATGACCTAGTTTTTAAATTTAAAATTAACATTTGAGGTGAAATATTTTCTAACTCTAAAAAGGGGACACATCCTTTTAGAAACAATCCAGCAGTTGTGGGTTTTACGTGAGATTTCCTTTAGATGTTAGCAAAGATTACTAGAACCAGAATTATGAAGATCTGGCCCTTTTAAATCTCTGACATTATGCTATTATGTACTCACTCCTGTTGCAAAATACTTCTGGAATGTTAAGCTCTAAACCATTAATCTAATAACCCTACCTTTACACTTATACTAAATCCCAAGATATTTTGCAAAGTGGACCATGATTGCTTTCAAGCCTTGTAGGGGTGTATTTCTTAAAGCTATAAGAGACATCAACTATTAATGGACTCCTCTCCTTGGCCCTCTCAACTCCAGACCTCAAACTGATGTACCAACTGTATTTATAGATTCTCCTGACAGGACTACGATTAAATTTTGTAACTTAACAGTTCAGCAAAAGAGATTGACTGAATAAGTGTCAGGCTTAAAAATAAAATGTAGTGGGGTCAATTCATTCATCTAAAATTCTTGAAGGCAGTGTCCCAGAATGGCTGAAGTCTAATGACTGAAACAAGTAAAAGATACAGATTCCAGTCACTTCCATAGCCACCCTCCCATACTCACCGCTCAAGAAAGAGATTCTCTTACTACCAAAGTAAGTTGAGGAGAATTTAAAAGATGCTTCATCTCCGAATGAAATCTGTACTTACAGATTCTGCTGTCACTTACCTGGCATCTACTCACCACATCTTCAACACATTTGCCAATTTCTAATACTAAGTTCTGAATTTCTACATCACTCTCAATAAAGTTTTGGTAATTTCCCTGAAAGTTATAATGAAAATTTTTCAAACAGTTAATTGTAATTGCCAATAAATTATTAGCAACTGTTTGCTTAATATATAAAAAAGAAGTTATGTACTCACAAAATAATTATTTTGGCTACAATGGTATCAAAGGAAACTAATTGTAATCTAATTTTATGTTTACTCATTTTCTTGATTAAATGTTAGCATTTTATATGAAACAGTCAAACATATCATTACACTTAGTTTGTATGTCTGTGTAATCATGGCAGAATGAGTACGTCCATTTAATAAACATTTTTCTCTGTCTCTTTAACAAACATTATTTTTCTTTGTCTCTTTAGTAGTTATGATTTATTTACTTAACAGGTTCCACTTATAAGCACAGACACATGCATACACACTCACAAAATTAACAAAATAGAGGATGTATGTAGGTATGTATAATTTCTCTTTGAGTTTAATTTAAGTTCTTGAGAGAGTTCAAGCCAGTTGTGAACAAAATGACAAGACTGTTTGAGTTAAGACAGATCTTAGTGTTTGTAAGTATGTGGTTGAGTTGCTGTGTTGGTTGAACTGCTGATGCATACACCCATGTGTGTGCATCTATTCACATGGAGTTTTTTTAAGATGTCTTACAAATTTTCACTGTGCTACTAATAGATTGGATTTGAAAAATCCAAATCAATTTCTTTTGTGCTTTTTCCATGAAACCAGGCATTTCTAGGTTCTTGTGCCAATTTGTTCATATATAACCTAATGCACCTATGATAGGTACAAATGAGAATTCATAGTTAAGGTACAAGAGCCATAAGTTCCACATTAATTTACCATAAATATTCTCTTTTTCCTGGACTTTTTGATTGTACATTCATGTCTGCTGGGCAGTTGACTTCTACAACGGTGCATGACTTTTGCTCCTTGTCCCATAGAATAATGTCAGGTCTCTTATGTTTGCACAGGTTTGCTGTTTTTACTGGGATGTTCTACCAGTATTCCTTGTTTTTAAAGGTATGAATACCTGCTGGTTCTGACATGGCTTTGATGTATATCTCAGCACCATCCTTCTTATGGATAGCACTGTAAATAGTCTTTGCAACTATATCATGCCTCAGGGGTAAATAGTATCTCATAGACATGTTGGGGTAGCTGCTGGTGATGAGGGTGATATTTTCCACACTAGTATAGCAGAACTGACATATTTTACAATAACATGGAGGTTTGGTGGTATCTTTTTCTCTTTGGTTTATCAGGAATTTAGTAGCTATCTCCTATTCCTGGATAGTGAAGGCATATCCTTCTAGGTGGGATGTAATGTATTTATCACAGGTCTAGAGAAGCTATTCTTCATGTCAATGCTATTGTTGCCCTCTAGCTTAGGATATATGTACCGAGTAGGCAGGCGAGTGCCCCCAATGTTAGGCTATTTTCTATAGCATTGGTTCCCAACCTTTTCACTACCAAGGACCCCTTTTATTTAAATGAGTTTTCCTACAGACCCCTTTTTAATATGCTTATCCTTATGTGTGTGTGTGTATATATATATATATATATACATATATATATGGAATTTTGAATTTAGTTCATGGACCCTCAGTGCTACCTTTGCAGACCACCAAGGGTCCACAGACCACAGGTTGGGAACCACTGTTCTATAACCTATACTTGAGGAACACTTATAAGCTAAAAGCTTATAATTATTATATATATA
>NC_068997.1:31816506-31832634 GCF_001194135.2 Octopus bimaculoides
ATATATATATATATATATATAATCATCATCATCGTCCGCTTCCCATGCTGGCATGGGTTGGACGGTTTGACTGAGGACTGGCAAGCCAGGAGGCTGCACCAGGCTCCAATTTGATTTGGCAAGGTTTCTACAGCTGATGCCCTTCCTAATGCCAATCACTCCAAGAGTGTAGTGGGTACTTTTACATGTTACTGGCAGCATGGGTGCCAGTCAGGTGGCACTGGCATCAGCTACGCTTGGATAGTGCATTTTACATGCCACCAGCATGGGTGCCAGTCAGGCAACACTGGCATATATTTAAATAATATATAGTCCTCCAGGCCATAACAGAGGAATTCAAAACTGGATGCCCATGGGAACTACTTTATGTTTATGACCTCATTCTTATTGCAGAATCTGTAGCAGAATTGGAGGAGAAATTCTAGGTATAGAAGCAAAGCCTGTAATCAAAGAGCCTTAAAGTTAACTTTGCAAAGACCAAAGCTGTTGTTAACAAGAAAGAAGATGAGACTCTCTTTCATCAAGTAAATGGCCCTGCTCAATATGTAGGAAAGGCGTTGGAAGAAATTTCATTTGCTACACCCACTGTAAGCTATGGACACTTAAGAGATGCAGTGGAATCACAGGTAGATTAACAGATAAAGTTATCTTCGTATGTGGCAAATGTGCAGGAACAATAAGCACTAGGAGCACATGGAACTTAGACTTCTCAAATGTCCAAGAGGCTCCCTTGAGGTTGTAGATAGTTTCTGTTACCTAAGTGACCAAATTATCGATAGTGGAGGATACTCTGAAAGTTCTGTTTCTAGAATAAGAATAGGGTGGAAGAAGTTCAGAGAGCTATTACCTCTGTTGGCAACAAAAGGACTCTCAGAGTGAAAAGTGGACTGTATGATGCTTGTGTGCAAAGAGCTATACTCCATGGTAGTGAAATATGGGCTCTGAATGTGGAAGACATGCATTGACTGGGGATAAATGCACCATTGGATGTGCAACATCAGTGTGCATGTACAACAAAGTGCAAACATATTGAAATGAAAGTTGGACATAAGAGGAATCAAATGCAACATGCAAGAGAGAAGACAATGTTGGTTTGGACATGTGAAGCATATGAATGGAGACAGTTGTATAAAGAAGTGCTGATCACTGAAAGTGAATGGTACCCATAGAAGAGGGAGACCCAGGAAGACATGGGATGAAGTGGTAAGGACCAATATCAGGATGTTGGGCCACATAGAGGAACTGGCAATGGACTGAGATGTCTGGTGATATGAGGTTCTTGAAAAGACCTGCTTATGTCAGTGAAACTGAGTTCTAGAAGCACTGTGTTCCAACCACACGTAACAAGAAAACTTTTCACACTCCCTACACCAATGAACTAAACTATGTCTCTTCTCTTCTTCACATCTCCTCTTTCATGCACTATGCTTATCTCTCACTCCCCAATCCTCTCCTCACAGCTCTGTTCCCTATATCATTACTATCCAGTAGCCCCCCCCCTTCCCACCCCTCTATATACCCAGGTTTTCACTACTCGCTGCATTCTCCTCCCCTACTCTCTTCTCACACTTCTTTGACAATGCCCTGCCACTTATATTATGACCTTTATATCTCAAGAATATACCCTGGCACTTGCCACTATTTAACTCTCTATTCTTTTACTCGGCCATCCCATTTATATTCTGATCCCCACCCCTTGTGAGTATGCCCAGCATTTTGCCACCATCTCTCTCCTGCTCGCTTTTGCACTCCTGTTGTCTCCCAATCTCTCTTTCCTTTTTCTACTCTTCCCTGATGCTGGGTAACCATGTATCTCCTTCACAGCAGAATACCTGTCTCTCTCCTCCTCTTTTTTCTCTCTCTCTCTCTCTGGCCAGGTAACCATGTACCTCCTTACAGCAAGACATCTATTTCTATCTTTCTGTCTCACTATAACCTTTTATCATCTGACAGAAGATCAGCTCCTCCTATGCCCTTACCCCTATCAAAGATTCTTTGTCTTGTAGTTACTTCATGATCTTGCCAGTGCTGGTGCCATGTAAAAACCATCCAGTCCACACTGTAAAGTGGTTGGCATTTGGAAGGGCATCTAGTTATAAAAACTGACCTCACCTGTGCCTGTGTCATGTAAAAAGTACTCAGTCCACTATGCTGGGTGGATGGTTAGAAAGAGCATCCAGCCGTAAAAACCCTGCCAAAACGGACACAAAAGTCTGGTGCAGGCTTCTGCCTGATCGGTTCCTGTCTGACCCATGCCAGCATGGAAAGATGTTAAACGATGATGATGATGATAATAATAATAATAATATATATATATATATATATATATATATATATATAATTTGGAAATATTACTATACTTCATTTTTGTATCTGGTTTGCAAGATTGTTTGTGAATTTATGTGTTGAAACAAATGTCGCATCTATAATGAACTAAGTCAATAGTCATTGAAAAGATTGCAAGAAGCAACAAAAGAGCTTTGACAAACAAAAACAAAGCAATCAGATGTTTAATAAAAGAATGGAATTGTACAAGTGTATGTGTGTTAATTATATTGGCATAATGTCTCTCAGTAGACACAACAAAGTATAATTATATTATCTTAGAAAATGGCAAACCTTAAGTATGCATGTTAGAAACTATCTGCAATAAACGGTAGTAATAATTTGTACCTTATCTTTAGGGCTTTATAATGAGAAATTAACATTTGACCCAAACATACAGTTAATGAGTGTCTTACCTGTTCACTGTACAATGGTAGAAAAGAAACCAGTTCAAGTAAGTCAGTGATCCATAAGTGAATCACTTCACGTATACTTAGTGAATTGATGGTCTGCTCCAAGACAGGTTCAAACACAATGGCATTATCCACCAAAAGGATATTTACGATAAGAAATGGAACTGACATTACATCCTAGAATACAAAGAAATACAAATAGCATAAAATTTTTTGTAATTATTTAAGATTGCTTAAAAACTGTACTGTATGGAGCAGTGCTACTCTTGATGGGATAAAAAAATAAGACCTTATCATCATGAGCCCAACACCCTAATGACTGGGCCATATGCTTTCACACTCACACAAGCAAAAATAATCTGTGGGAAAGCATGTCTTCTGGTGAGGTCATTTGCTTCACAATTACAAGGTTGTGGATTCAATTTCTGACCAGGACCAGCACACTGTGTCATTAAGCAAGGTACTTCATTTCATCTTGCTTCTGTCTACTCAATTGAAAATGCATGTTACCTGCATCCGGGAGCATTACTCTCTCTCTCTCCTACTCCCTCCCTCTGTCACATCCTGCATGTTCTGCTAAGTTAAAGGTGGAATGAACTCTCTTCTCTCTCTCTCTCTCTCTTTCTCTCTCTCTCTCTATCTCTCTCTCTCTCTCTCTCTCTCTCTCTCTCTCTCTCTGTTTATGACAACATAGACATCAAAACAACTAGCAAAAGCATGTTGTCAAGTGATGGAAGCGAGACAAACACGGTTACAAAGACACACATAAATATATATCATCATCATCATCATTTAACGTCCATTTTTCCATGCTGGCATGGGTTGGACGGTTTGACAGAAGCTGATTAGCTGAAGGGCTGCTCAGGTTCCATATCTGTTTCGGCATGGATGCCAACCAGTCTAGAGAGTGTACTGGGTGCTTTTACACAGTACTGGCCTGGGTGCATTTTACATGGCACCAACACTTACAAGCCAACAAGATTAGGGATGCTTAGCTAGAGAGGGTTGCAAGGGATGAGCCTGTATGCAAGGACAACCACACTTTTACTTGGCTTGATGTGTATTTTCAAGCACAGCGAACTGCCAGGAGTTTCAGTCCTCTGTCGTCCCTTCTGTGAGTCCCCATGTTTGTAGATCCTTTCTCACCACTTTGTCCCACATCTTCTTGAGTCTATCCCTTCCACATGTTCCTCCACATGTGTGTGTGTGTGTGTGTGTGCACATGTGTGTATGTGTGCACGTGTGTGTGTGTGCACGTGTGTGTGTGTGCACGTGTGTGTGTGTGTGTATCACTGCATCTATGTTAAGTGTGGAGATAAAGACCACTTCATAATAAAGGATATGATAGAACACAGACAATGAGAACTGGCTGAGAGTGAGGGAAGGGTTTCAAATAACCCCAAATGAGTGCAAACATTGCAAATCCGACTGCATCTGTGCAGATAGCTCAGCGCCCATCCATCAACTTGTGGTTTTCAATAAATCCCATTTTCTCAACAAGAACCTTTTTTGTGATGAGCTTCTTTCAGTTTTCATCTACCAAATCCACTCACAAGGCTTTGGTCAGCCCAAGGCTATACTAGAAAACACTTGCCCACGGTGTCACGTAGTAGAAATAAACCTGGAACTATGTGGTTTGGAAGCAGTTACCACACAGCCACGCTTGCACCTAACTACAAAAGGGGTAAAGGTAATAATTAGGAATTGGCAATTAGTGGTTAGCTAACATTACTGTTTCACTGATCAAGCAAGAGAAACAACACTGAACATTTCTGTCTTGTTAGGCTTCATCAGTATGTCTATATAAAAAGCATACTATGTCTGTATGTGGGCATACCTAGATCTTGTGTTGGTATACTATCCTCACACAAGATCTTTATTCTTTGGTAGACATACTGTATTTATTTGAATATCTGAATTATTGGTAGAATATTATGTGTATGTGTGGCAGGATTCCACACAGTTTCCAGCAATCAAATTCATTTACAAGCTATAGGTCAGCTCAGGGTTATTATAGGAGATGAATGCCCAAAGTTCTGCACAGTGGGATTGAACTCAAAACCATGAGGTTGCAAAGGCAAACTTCTTAACCACACAGCCATATCTACACCTATATTTACATTACTTTGATTTCCTGATTACTTGATGAGTTGTTGTGCACTCTTATCAATGAAGTATCTCACTTAAATGGACTAAAATGCCATGTATGTATGTGTGTGCATGTGTGTATGTGCTTCTGTCATGACCTCTTCCCCTTTTCTCAATAGTTTTCCAAACATGCTCGGATTCTCTTTATTACTTTCCCTCTCCTTCTCTGACCATGACTCTCTTCCATAACATTTATTCTCTCCTTTTCTCAAACCTCCTCTTCCTCTTCACTTTCACTAATCTCATTCAAAACCAGTTGGCATTTCTCTCTGATGAAGGATTCCCTTCATTAGACATGTCTTCTTCCTCACAGCATACAATTTATTCCCTTGCTTGAATTATGTATATTAATAATTAATTGCCAACAAAGAACATGACTAATTTCCGCGGATTCTAATACTATACAGTATAGTCTTGTTGGAGTAAGATGATTGGGCATAGGTGTTTGGAATAGCTGACTGGACGTTGAACCTGTTTTGCTGTCTTGGTAATAGTACTTTTTGGCACTGGAGGCAAACACACCCACATGCAAACAAGTGCAGAAATAAATGCATACAGATAGAGAGAGAGAAACATTACAATTTAATAATTGAACATGTCTGACTTAAACACTTTATTTCTCCTCACTCACATGAAGAGAGAGGGAGAGAGAGAGAGAGGTGGAGAGAGAATGAGAGAAACATTATTTACAAACAACAGATACAAGTGCTACTAATTGAAAGCGAGCTTCACATATGATACTCTAGCTGTTTTATGGAATCATCAGGAGAGAATGCATGCCATTTCAGGGCCTTTCTCTCAAAGAGATGAGGCCCCACTTGCTAGATCATCAGGTTATTAGGCTTCACTCAATATCCTTGTAACCGTTGTTCATCACCTCTTTTTAACTAAATCCAATGGCTTGCTTTCTCCACTATAGCCATGATATCACTCATGTGGACATTTACTTTAGGATGAGTTAGTCCTAGTGACAACAACTATCACTCCATACTACTTCCAATGAATCCCCTATGTCCAACTTCAGTTGGATAATGTTTAGCTCCCTAGTTTGCATCTTCATATTCCACAAGGGGATGTTCATAACAGTCAATCTTTCGAGTCCAAGTAGCATCCATGTTATCTTCAATGGGCACCATCATCTTAACCAGATTTACCACCTCCTTTTCTTAATATGGTCTGATAATATGGTGTGATAATGTGGTTTGATAATGTGGTTTGATAATGTCTAATATCAAATAAGTCAGGCATTGAATCAGCCTTGCCAAAGAGGTAAAGTCAAATGGCTGTGTCAAAATGTCACATAGCCTCAGATCTTGAAGCTCCATTTTTAAAGATTAATCATTATGATTTTGTGATATTTGTTTCTTTCATGTATTTATAATTTATGTTGTCGTTGTTGTTCAACTCCGAATCAGCCCTGATCAAGCAGAAGTAAGGTCAAATATGATCAGAACTAAGGTCAAATATGTTCCAGTTGTGACCATTCTAGCTTAGTTGCTGTTATTGTTATTGTTTCACCCCAGCTCAGCTATAATTGGGCGGATCTATAATCAAAGACATTCCAGCTATGACCTCTCTGTCATATGTTTAGGAATAGTGTGTCTAGGACTACATTGTTTAATGTGATCTTTCTTTCTTTGATACAATAGAGTGCATGATTTGAAATCGATTTGGCTACAACCATAAAAAGTTCCCCTTGTTGATTCATCTTTGATTTCATGGAGCCATTCAGAATTTATTGCACTCCAAAATTTGAAATCTCTTCTTGTAATTTATATTGCTCATAAAATCCATCATTTCTATCAACATAATTAAGTATATCATTTTTAATTATGTCTCTTCCACACAAGTTATTTTTATGAAGTAATTAAGTAATTATCTTACCTTTGAAGCAGAATTACCAGAGAGGAAGGATAACAATATGCTGAGTTGAGACTGGATTGCATTCTTTAAACCATCGACAATAATCTGATCTACATGTAGCAGGTAGTCTTGCCAACATGGGGATATTTCACTGATATCAAGAACCTTATAAACAAGGAAGAAAATAGCATTTAAAAATGTCACAACTATTAATATTGTGCTGCAGAAAATAAATGAAATCCTTCATCATTGTCGTCCTCATCATTTTAGCCATTATTAATATTGTAGAATCATTATAGCAAACTGGCAGAATCATTAGCAGACTAAGCAAAATACTGAGTTCAAATTTTGCTGCAGTTGACTTTGCTCTTCATCCTCTCAAGGTCAGTAAAATAAACTTACAAATGCTGCAAAAGCTTATGAATGCTGCAGAGATGTGATTCGTTGGATATATACTAAAGATATACAAATACAGTAACAAAGATTGCAGTCCTTTAATGAGCAGAAATCGGCAGAAATCTTCTTGGGTAGATGGGGGCAAGAGACAAAGCCCAATGGACAAAATATGAAAAGACAAACCCTTGAGAAGTTGGTGACCAAGGGAAAACTGAAAGGAAGAAACCAGGGAGGATTAAACGTTGGAAAGATAAATTTTGTTGTTGGTTATGATGACAGTGATGAAGATGGCAAGTAATATTTATTGTGATGCCCACTTAAGAATAGAACCAATTTTATGATCAAAATAGCTAGATTTGGCCTCTCATACCTACATTACAATATCATTCTAGAAATAAACAATCACATCATCAAAATCTCAAAGCTACAAGATAATGCATGATTAGATTAATTTAAAACAATGTGAGTAAATAGGCATTACATTCAACAGAGTGATCTGAATGCTAAAGGGTTAATATTCAACAATTTAAAGTAGTTACGAGGGTCAGCTGAAATGTTCAAAGATACTTTGTGAAATATGACTGAATGAGATTTATTTTTCACCATAATTCCCCTTGCAGTTCACACACTTATTCCATTGGTGTTGCAGTGCTTGAATTTTATTGGTGAAGAAGCTTTCATCCTGTTGGTGGAAAAAGTCATCAACAACAGATATGACATCATCATAATTGCGATATTGGCTCCTAGCCAAGTGTTTTTTCATGTTGGGGAATAGATGGTAGTCAGATGGGGAATAGTGAGAGTGATTAACCAGTTCAAAGCCAGTCAAACACATCAGCTATCAAATATTTATGTAAAGCTTATTTTGTTGCCTGTAACAAACATTCAATTTAACAACAAAGAATGAGGCCCAAATAAATTTGTGCTTTTATATTTCATAACAATTAGCTGACCACCCCCGTCAGTTTTTCTATCAAAATAAAGCAAAAAAGTCTTCTTCATGACTGTATCATTTTCAACACAAATCAATTTATAGTGCTCCAGCACACTGAACGAGCACTATTGATCAGCAGTCAAAAACAAAAATGGGACAAATGTTGTGAACGGATGAAAATATGATGGTGATTGAGGGGACCTGGCATGGTATGTAAGCATAAGATTTTGATCAAAAGTATATGAAAAGAAAGTTCACACCCAGAACTTTCTAAAGATATATAATTGTCCACTGAAAAATTGTATTTTTACATAAAAATGATCAAGCAAAATGTGGGTTTTTGTGTGGTCAAACTGCTTGTTGCTCATTCTATGGAACTCTACAATGATGCCTTATTAATAGAATAAGATATGAACAGGAGGTTGACAAGCATCAAATCATCTATAACATACAGAGGAGGGTACAGAAATATATAAACTGAGCAGGAAATCAATAGAATCCAGAAGGTGAAAGTTCAAAGCAATTAGGCATAGACAGGTACAAATTCAGGAAATTCATTCAGTAATGCCATTGATGAAACAGAAGAAAATGCCTATTTGATATTTCTTTATCTCTATTCATATATACTAATTCAATTTTTTTTTCCAAAACAAATTTAATACATTTCAATGTATTGTAGAGAGTTTTAACTCTTCTAATTTATATATAACTTTGCTATGTTTATTGTCACATTACATGCAAATAAATGGGTCCTGGTAGCAATAAAGAAAAGATTGTTGTTGTTGTTAGAGACACCAATAATGGTAGAGGGAAGTAGGGGCATCATTAAAGTGTTGGAATGTCTCTGATCAAAGGGTCTTCTCAATTAGAACTGACCTCAAGTAAAACAATAACAATAATAATAGCTATTATCAAACACATTACCAAGATTTCAGATAATACAGTACTTACTTGTAATGAAGATTTTAACAAAGAATCAATCCTGTGATTAGATGGTAGAAGAACTTCTTTGAGCTTCTGTAAAATGGTACTAAATAAGAGAGAGATAGAGAGAAGGGTGAGTGAAAGACGGAGAAAGCTATCTATGCTATAATTGTTAAGAATTATACTCAGATTAAATGAATTTGTAAAGAACAAATGAGTGAAGGTGCATGACTCAGTGGTTAGAGCATCAGACTCACAATCATGATGTAGTGAGTTCGATTCCTGGACTGGGCTGTGTGTTGTATTCTTGAGCAAGACACTTTATTTCACATTGCTCAAATTCACTCAGCTGTAGAAGTGAGTTGTGACGTCACTGGTGCCAAACTGTATTGGCCTTGGATAACATTCGTAGCGTGGAGAGGGGAGGCTGGTAATGCATGGGCAACTGCTGGTCTTCCATAAACAACCTTGCCCAGGCTTGTGCCTAAGAGGGTAACTTTTTAGGTACAATCCCATGGTCAGTCATGGCTGGAGGGGGTCTTTTATTCTTTTAAAGAACAAAATCTGATTGAGCCCTTTAACCAATTTCCTTCCTCCTCAAGACACCCCAACTCATCACATCCCTAACTACAGCTCTGTCTTGATACCACTAGCTTTTCTTGCTACTCAGAAACTTTTCATTTGTTATCTAACCTTTATCGATTAATACTCTTCACTCCCCCCACATTTTTATTGATCACTCCCACCACAAAGCCAAGTGCTTTTATGCAATGCCACACAGGCACTTTTATGTGGGACCACACAAGCACTTTTACATGGCATCACCACGAGTGCTTTTTTATGTGGAACCAGCCTAGGACTCTTGTGGGTCAGTCCTCACCACCGCCAGGATCAGTCTTAACACTTCTGCTGCAGAGTACAGGCCTTCTTGAGTACAACAAGGTGTTAGGCATCTCAGTCCTTTGTCATCTTGCCTGAAAGGTTCAGCGTCCTGAGGTCGTTCTTCAGCACTTCATCCCACATCCTCCTGGGTCTCCCACTTCCATGTGTTTCATCCACTTTGAGAGATCAGCACTTCTTTATGTAGCTGTTAGCATCCATACACATCACATGACCAAACCAGTGCAATCTTCTCTCTTGCACACAGCAACTAATTCCTCTTATGCCTAACATCTCTTTCAAAGCACTAACATTCTGTCAAACATTTACACTTACATTACACATCCATCAGAGCATACTAGCCCCATTCCTTTCTAACCTTCACATGTCTTCTGCATTCAGGGCCCACATCTCACTACCATGTAGAATTGCTGTCCATATACATGCATCATACAATCTTCCTTTCATTCAGAGAGAGAAACCATTCATAGCCAACAGAGGTAACAGCTCTCTGAATTTCTTTATCTTATTCTTGTTCTTGTTATTATACTCTCTGTGCATCCTCCTGCACTACTAATTTGGTCCCCTAGCTAGCAGAAATTATACGCTACTTTTCATGAGCCACGAGGTCATTTGAAAGAATCAATTTCATGGGATTCTGTGTATCTTCCACATATGAACATTACCTTCTCTGATAATCTTCTTATTAATCTACTGCAGTTCTTGTGTGCCCATAGCTTACACTGGATACAACATATGGACTTCCTGCCTACACCTTTCCTACAAATTGAACAGGGCCACCACATATCTGAAGTGGGTAGGGCCGTGTCAGTTTTCTCGCTTACTAGGACTTTGGCCCTTAGATTCCAAATTTTGTTTCCACACCTGGAATTTCTCTTCAAGACTTAATGGAGCCATATTTATATACGAAATTCTTCACTGTATTCATGATTAACTCATACCTGTATATATTTCACTCAGGCATTGCATGACTAATAACCTGGTGTAGAACTCAATACACGTATACTTCAGAACAAAGTGTGAGATGAGTATAGAGCAGTAATAAGAAATCGAGATGACAAAAAAATGATTATCTTCTGAACTTCATTAGCTTGCAGCTGTTTCTGTTACAAGTTGCAGCAGGTTCATAGCTGAGTGCCTGAGTAACATTTTACAACTTATAAATTGCATTTCATATTCAAGGCTCCAAAGCTTATGAAGTTCATAAAATAATTGTTTATTCCTTTGTAATCTCATTTATATATAAGAAATAATCAAAATTCAGTTGAATTAGGTGCTTATGTTGAGGCACCAAGTCAGTCCGGTATTATCTGCACAACTCGAAGTAAGATGGATAAAAAGAAAATAAGTAACACGGATGTCAAGGTATTAGTACAGTAATGCACTAATATTTTGACATCCTTGTTACTTATTTGCTTTATCGTGATGGCACGTAAAAGCACCCACTACACTCTCAAAGTGGTTGGCATTAGGAAGGGCGTCCAGCTGTAGAAACTCTGCCAAATCAGATTGGAGCCTGGTGTAGCCATCTGGTTTCACCAGTCCTCAGTCAAATCGTCCAACCCATGCTAGCATGGAAAGCAGACATTAAACGACGACGATGATGATGATGATATATATATATATATATATATATATATATATATATATATATACACACACATATACATGGCACCATCATGAGTGCTTTTTATGTGGCACCAGCCTAGGGCTCTTGTGGATCAGTCCTCACCACTGCCAGGATCAGTCTTATCACTTCTGCTGCAGAGTGCAGGTCTTCTTGAGTACAACAAGGTGTTAGGCATCTCAGTCCTTTGTCATCTTGCCTGAAAGGTTCAGCGTCCTGAGGTCATTCTTCAGCGCTTCATATATATATGCACACACACACACACACACACACACACACACACACACACACACACACACACACACACACACACACACACACATGCACACACACATGGCTTCTTTCAGTTTCCATCTACCAAATACCCTCTCATGACTGTCGTTTTTATGTTTGCATGAATACTGTTTGCATATAGAAACACTGTTTATCTATATATAGACTACATATGAACAATACTCTTCAATAAAAATTAGATAACCATAGCTATTTTAAAAATCAATATTAGAATAACAAAATATTTACATTTCAAACAGTTTCAGTTGTTCCATAGTAAATGGCTGTTGATCAATCGGAAGCTGTGGTGAGTAAAGTATCCAGCTGGATGTTGTTTCAACAATAAAGTTATGATTAGACTGTACAGTTTCCAGACTTTGATAAACATCATTGCAAACAAGAGACATTGCTGATTCAATAAAATCTAATGATTCTTTCATCTTCCATGTTAAGTGCTGAAGGCCATCGTTAATTAGCTGTAATTAATGAATAAGTTAATTATATTTGTCAAAAACAACTTTGAGTAAAATTTATTAATACTGTAAGCTTCCCAAAACATTGACCCATTAGAATTTCCATCTTACCCATGTTTTCTGCAATTATTGACTTTCAAGGTGAGCATAAATTGTATAAGAAAACCTGCAAAGATTACTGTGCAGCCCCTTCCTTCTAACATGAGAATTTTAAAAGGAACAGTCCCTGCAATAATATCAGTTCAATCCACTGTACACCATTAATGTAATCACGGATATAGCAAAGAATTCTTAATCCCATTTAAGTACACACCAACAACACATAACTAATACAAGCTCTTCAATATGAAAAACATCAAGGTCAGATTTAATATCCTGGATAGTATTGTTTACAGGTCTCACATTACATTATAAGACACACATCGAGTCATCCTCACCCAACAACCAGCTTGCAAAGCCAGAACTATTAGGATTGTTCACTCAAAGAATTTGCTTTTCAGAAGTGATGGTATATAGAGCAAGTTTAACAACAATTAGTGGTTTTGAGAAGAATTGTACAAGACTTACAGAGAGTACATTTCCAACCCAATATAACAAGCATATCCAGAGACAGAATTAATTCCACCTCCTTTCATCATCATCATCATCATCGTTTAACGTCCACTTTCCATGCTAGCATGGGTTGGACGATTTGACTGAGGACTGGTGAAACCGGATGGCAACACCAGGCTCCAATCTGATTTGGCAGAGTTTCTACAGCTGGATGCCCTTCCTAATGCCAACCACTCAGAGAGTGTAGTGGATGCTTTTACGTGTCACCCGCACAAAGGCCAGTCAGGTGGTACTGGCAACGGCCACGCTCAAAATGGTGTATTTTATGTGACACCCGCACAAGAGCCAGTCTAGGGGCACTGGCAACGATCTCGCTCGAAAATCCTACGAAGGAGAGTCAGGCAGTACTGGCAACGGCCACGCTCAAAATGGTTTCTGTTTCAAAATGCCTGGAGTTTAAAGGAAAAGGAATTTAAAGATTCCTATGACATGGATAATTGTAGATAGTGTTCCTGTACACATATAGATCCTACTGTGTACCCATAGCTTACACAGTACACCATATGGAGTTCCTGCCTACATCTTTCCTACAAATTGAACAGGGCCACCACATACCTGAAGTGGGTAGGGTCCTGTCAGTTTTCTTGCTTACTAGGACTTTGGCCCTTAGATTCCAGATTTTGCTTCCACACCTGGAATTTCTGAATATGTATATTTTGAATATGTATATTCTGAATATGTCTATTCAGAAATTTTCATATCCTAACATAGCCACCCATATTTCGCAATAAGAATTCAAGATCTTATTGTTCTAGCACCACCAGAAGAACTTATAACTACCAACATTCAAGATTCATTCAGGGTAAATTCATAAATCCAACCTCATATTACCAGTAAATGTATCAACGATCAAGCCTTATATTAGTTTAATGGTCAACATGTTTAAGTTATGATATAACCAGCATACACACTCCCTGAACCTAACTAGATGCATAGCAACCTCTTTATCAACATATGCTTGAAATTTAAAAAACAAACACAACTTCTGACATTCAATGGAAAATTTTAGACTGCATGAAATAATAACACCGATTTCCAAGACTCTACAATCAATGAACCACTAGTGAAAATCTAAAAATACTATTCCATCTTATGAAAATCCCAAATTGCAATTCAGAGCACATGGTTTTCTGTAGACATACAATTTCATATTTATTGAAGAACTACAATTCCACAAGAAAATTAACCCTAAAAGTAACCATCCTTGACCCATAGGCTATATATTCTCTCACTACACTTATATAAACCTATAAATTCAAGAAACTGCCTTTCTGCTCTTGAACTCCACCAAATCTTCCCTACTCCAACTACCCTCTCACCCACTCCATACACAGGCCACATAGTACTCAACAGCTAATGTCTTACTATTCTTTCCAAAAAAGACTAATTGCAGCTTTTACTTCCTAAATAAAACCAATTTTTGTCAAATATTTTCTGATTAAAATGAAGCTGTTTTGCCATGTTGAAAAGCAAAACTCTGACTTGTGCAAGTGAAGTATCATTTAAATTATACATGCATGAGCGCACGCACACACACACACACACACACACACACATCTACTGATATAAGAAAGACGACCAGGCAAAGAAATACCTCCCAATTGAAGTTTTAGTCCCCGTAAATGATAATATGATTCTCAAAGAATTGGTCATAACTCAAATATAGAAGCAGAATAACTGAAACAATCTCTAGAGTAATAAGCACCTGGGATTTTTTAAAAATCATGGAAACAAATGCATAACCAAAACCTTACACATATGTGTAACACACAAAAAACTAACAGTACTAAGGCAGCATGGGTGAGTGACAAGAAGCTTGCTTCCCAACCACATAGTTCTCAGTTCAGTCCCACCTGTATGGGACCTTGGGCAAGTGTCTGACTATAGCTTAGGACCAACCAGAGCCTTGTGAGTGGATTTGGTAGATGGAAATTGAAAGAAGCCTATTATATATATATTTTCTTTCTTTTACTTATTTCAGTTATTTGACTGTGTTGGAGCACTGCCTTTTAGTCAAACAAATCGACCCCAGGACTTATTCTTTGTAAGCCTAGTACTTATTCTATCGGTCACTTTTACTAAACTGCTAAGTTACAGGGATGTAAACACACCAACATTTGTTGTCAAGCAATGGTAGTGGGACAAACACAGACACACAAATACATACATACATACATACATATATATATATATATATATATATATATATATATATATATATATATATATATATATATATATATATATATATATATATGCATATACTATGAGCTTCTTTCAGTTTCCATCTACCAGATTCACTCATAAGGCTTTGGTCAGCACAATGCTATAGCAGAAGATACTTGCCCAAGGTTCCACACAGTGTAACTGAACTTGAAACCATGTGGTTAGGAAGCAAGCTTCTTACCACACAGCCATTCCTGTGCCTATATATATATTTATGTGTGTGTCTTGTGGCTGTCTCCCAGTACCACTCAAGAACTGGTGTTGGTGTGTTTACATCCCTGTGACTTAGTAGTTCAGCAAAAGAGCCAACAGAATAAGTACCAGGCTTAACATAAACTGAGTACTGGGGTCAATTCATTTGACTAAAAATTCTACAAGGCACAGTCTAATAACTGAAACACGTAGAAGATAAAAGATAGCATAAAAGAAGTCAATTGGATGTGATAGCATCAAAATCAAACATTTACTTACAGAGACAGCGATTATATATCACCCGAGGTGATACACCTATGTCCTATTATACAGGTAAACCGTTACTTAATTTAAATTAAAATCCTGTGTATATGTTGTATAGAAACGTGTAGTGGTCATTAAACAGCTGTCGAATCGTACTCCTTCTTACTTCTGACTATTTTTTATAAATATTTATTTATTGTACTTATTATTTATTGTACTTTTAATTATAAATTTTTTCTATATGTGACAGTGGATTTTCATCAATGAGTTCATAAACCTTGGTTCTTTTCCCTAATACTATATATTTATATATATTTTATACTGTGAAGCTTAATTTAATTTTAATTTTTAATAAATTGATTTTAATTGAGTTTTTACCTGTAATTTTGGATTTTATCCCTAATATTATTATTATTATTATCATCATCATCATCATCATCGTTTAACGTCCGCTTTCCATGCTAGCATGGGTTGGACGATTTGACTGAGGACTGGTGAAACCGGATGGCAACACCAGGCTCCAATCTAATTTGGCAGAGTTTCTACAGCTGGATGCCC
>NC_068997.1:31833454-31835466 GCF_001194135.2 Octopus bimaculoides
ATATATATGTATGTATGTATGTATGTATGTATGTATGTATATATGTATATATATATGTATGTATGTATACACACACATTATAGAGCACTTTCTTTACAGTGAAAATAACAAACTTAAAACAGCACATAAGAAAGGCATATAAAGTTGCAATCGCTAATGCTGAGAAAACACCAATGAAATTAAAACTATTTAATAATGATGTTAATAATCCTTTCTACTATAGGCACAAAGCCTGAAATTTGAGGGGAGGAGTATAGTCAATTGCATTGACCCAAGTGCACAACTGTTACTTATCTTATCAACCCTGAAAGGATGAACAAAAGTTGACCTCAATAGAATTTGAACTCAGAACATAAAGACCAACGAAATGCTGCAGAGCATTTTGTCTAGTGTGCTTACCATTTTGCCACCTCACCACTTTTGCAGTACCAGGCAGTGGCTCTCATGGCTTCCGATCTTAATTGATTGGAAGTGTTATCATGTACATTGTTTTGTCTTCGTATAAAAGATGGGCTACAGCAAATATTCTGCTCAATACCACAGATTTGCTTGTCACTTGTTTGATCTTAACCAGTTGAGCATGTCCTTTGTTGGCTGACGATATGTGCATCTCTGATCATGAGCAGAAGTAGTGGGGGAGCATCATAGCCATGTGTTGAGAGGAATTCTTTGGGGTTTGAATAATTCACCTTTGGAAACTTGGGTGTTTTGCTCAACATCCTTAAACAAACCTTATTCAAGGACCTTTTGAGTGGGATGGGCTACTCGACCTGAAAAAAATTCTAACTGGGCCCCACCTGCGAGGTCATGCGCTGTTTATTTTGATATGAGATCACCGTGTAGTGTACATATGGTTGTGATGCATGTGCCTGGTGTACCCTTATCAGACGGGTAGTCATGATGGGTATATTGGGCTTCGTATATTTTACCCCAGTGTCACTTTGATGGCATGCACTGCTCTCTCACTCAATAATAATAATAATAATAATAATAATAATAATGATAATAATCCTTTTTATCGTAGACACAAGGACTGAAAATTGGGTGGGGAGTTAGCTAATTACATTGTCCCCCAATGCTCGACTGATACTTATTTTATCAACCCTGGATGAATGGCAAAGTTGACCACAGTGCAATTTGAACTCAACAACATGAAGGAGGATAAAATGCTGCAAAGCATTTTGTCTGGCATGCTAATAATTCTCTAGCTTGCTACCTTAATAATAACAAGAGCACTCAGAGAGCACAAACCTCTGCCAAGGCAACGCCAACGTCCTCTCAATGATTAGCCAGAAATGATTTTTAAATGAGAATATCTGAAATAAACTTGACTGCTCTCACAAACGAACATACTAAAAATGAACCCAACCACTCTTTAAAATTAAGTGAAGAAAACAGGAAAAATAATCCAGAATCCTTGTCTGGTACCAGACCAATCTCAAAATCTAATCAGTTCATGCCAATCATATGGCCAAACATCCAAATCCATCCAGCGGTTCTTGAGATATCTTGTCCAAGGACAAAGAAAGAAACAAACACAACTGAAAACAATACCTCCACCTTTGCTAAGGCAGAGGTTAAAATAATAAGTGGATAAAACTATCCAATAATAATAATAAGTGGATAAACTATCCAAATTCAAGTGGATAGTTTAACAGCAACAACAACGATCTCAGCATGGTAAGAATCAATACAGATACCCAAACAATATCAATGGGATTGTCCTGTCAGAATGTGAACTGCCAGAGGACTTTGGCACTAGGACACCAAAAAACAATACCAACAACAACAATTACACCCCTGGAATATACGGTCCAGTACAGCTAAATATGGATGAAATGCATGCCTTAGAGTTGCCACTGAAATTCGCTACATATAAGAAAGTCAGAAAAATTCATTCATGTTGACATTATTACTCGGAAACGAAATTGAAAAAAAAGTAGTGCAATGGTTATAAAAAAAAAGGTGTAGAAAACGAATATGAAAAATGCCTGGAAAGCAAGGGGGGGGGG
>NC_068997.1:31836137-31839708 GCF_001194135.2 Octopus bimaculoides
GAATCTTGTAATTTTTGTGAAGTCCTCTAGCCCCCACCCCTGTTACTTTCTGCGCACTTTTGTTTTCAGATTCGTTTCCTACGTGGGTATGAAGTAGAAAGATATCCATTTTCCTCAAAGTTACAAGGGAAAAACATCGGATCATGTGAATTTCTCAAGTCCTCTTCCCACCCTCTCGGAAAAGATTTTCCCCACAAATTTCTTTATAATCATAATCTATACCGTTTGAAAGGTATTTATATAAATTTTCATTTAAAAAAGAACCATTTTCCTGAAAGTTATGCAGGAAAAACATCGGCTCTTGTGAATTTTCCGAAGGCCTCTTCCCATGCCCCATTGCTTTCCAGGTATTTTTGTTTTCATATTTGTTTCCTACACCCTTTTTTTTTACACTTGTTGCACTATTATTATTATTTATTTTTTTTGATTTGGTTTCCAGGTAATAAGGTCAACATTAACTAAAAAATTGATTACTTATCTGAGATTGAAAAAAAACGTTCCTAAAAATAAGATGGAAGTTAGGACAAAACAACAACAACAATAGCAATCTTAATGACAACAATAGTGCCAATAACAACAATGATAGCCACAACATCCCACATGCTAACAATTATAATAACAATAACACAAATCATACAAAACCAAAACAATTATAATAATAGCTGTAACAACAACAATAGCAATGATAATAACAACAACACCCCACGCACAGACAACAATACCAACCACAACATTATCCACACTGCCATCAGCACAACACCACCCACAACAATAACAACAACAATGAACACAACAAAAGCACTACCACCACCACCACCACCACCTCCAGTGACTGTAACAACAACAACCACAACGATAGTAACACCAGTAATACCCTATACTCTGTCTTCTATAACCTCAACAACAAATCATATGATATGACGAGGATCTACCCCACAGACTTACCATTCAATAAAAGGGTATATATCCCACCACTGACTGACAGTGAGACAGAGACAAAGATTTCCTTAGCTAGAAATAGACTCCGACACATCTTAGACGGGTACAACAAAACCACTAAAAAACATGAGGGGGAGACCCACCAACTCAGTTTATTTCTTGCCAAAGGCCTACAAAACCTGAAACAGTGAATTAGAAATAGGGAATTAGTGTGCCTCCTTATGGACAAATCTGGCAGAATGTCTATAGACAGCCCGCAGAACTATGTCCAGACCATGCAACAACACATTAGTAGCATGAGAGAAGTTGCACCTCAGGAACATGAAAGAGTTGAAAAATTCCTCAATGTACACATGGGAATGTGGTGCAACATACTCCAACCCAAGAAACAGACTTCACAAAATTTCCATGCTTTCAACAATGATGTCCCTATGCTATACAGGTTATGTGTCATAAACCCAACATAAACCCTGTTGTGGGGCCCCTGACCCAGCCAGTTTGCAGAGTGAATATCTCCAGCAATTATTTCCTCTCACAGATGTTACAGCCACTCATTGAAATCTCCTGAGATGTCTGTGTGAGTACAGAGGTTCTCCTCAATAGAATCAGTAGTTGCAACCACTCCAATGACCTCACAGGTTGTGTAGTGGGAGGTATGGATGCAGTTTCACTCTCCCCATCTATAGACAGAGATTTTGCTGTGGAAAAATGCATTGAGATTATCTGTGAGAGTGAGAAAGAGTTCTGTGAAGTCAACACAAGGGAAGTGGGCCACCTCCTTAAACTAAGCTATGACTGTAACTACCTAGACAACCATAACCTTAGTAGATATGCCCCACCAGGTCACAGAGAGGAAGACCACCACCATCACCTTGGCAGTGAAGAAAAGCACCACAGAGTGCTGGAATGGCTGGACCATATCAACCCAGGACACTGAGAACAAGAGGTAGGTGGAAAGAATGATTGCACATGCAATAAGGGCTAACATAAGAACCACCTTGAAGAACCACATAGTAAAGCTGAACAAGAAACTATACATGCAAGTTCAAGGTGCAGTCATTGGTGTCAATCTGGCTGGAGATGTGGCTGGTGTCTTCATGACCTGGTGGAACAGAAAGCTTACACAATCCTTAGCAGAATAATCCACAACTGTTTTGCTTTACTATAGGTATGTAGATGACATGAACATTCTAGTTGGGACAAACCCTAGTAACTGTAATAAAGAAACTGAGAGAAGCATAATGGAGAGCATCCAGTACGTAGCTAACTCCATCCACCAAAGTATCAAGGTAACTATAGATTACCTCCACTTGGCACCCTAACAACAGACTCCCTGTACTTGATACTGAACTTTGGTAAGAGACTTAACAACAGAGTTCAGCTCCTCCACTCCTATAGCTTCTAAATATGTTGTTCACAAGAACTCAGCTTTATCACACATGAAAATTAACATATTGATAGCAGACTTAGGATAATGAACAACACATCCCGCCTATGTGAAACCCATGAAACAAAGAAACATGTACAGAACTTAATGCTCTGCATGCAATTCTCTGGATATGACCAGAAAGATAGGGTTCAAGTATACAGGGGAGCTAGAAAGAAGTTAGATGTGATGAAACCAGTGTGCCTGCCCTATATACAGAGGTAAAGACTGTAATAGGATACAGAGAGTTTGTAACAAAGCAAACAGGGCGAACACATGGTACAAGGCTGACAAATTTCAAGGAGTGATATTTGTAGAGGCCACAACCCATGGAGAACTAGCCCGAAGATTTAGGAAAACTCTGAAGGAAGCCAAGCTCAACATTAAGATCGTTGAAAAGTCAGGGAACTCCATCAGATCACAATTATGTAGGATGTACCCCTTTGAGAATACCACATGCACCAATGAGAATTGCATGGTATGTAAGATTAACCCCAGCATTAACTGTAGAACCAGAAATGTAGTCTACAGTATAAGGGGCAATAGCAGGTGCTTGTAAAGACAAGAACATGACATACATTGGTGAGACATCTAGAAGCCTTGCGTAGAGATTAAATGAACACTTGAAACAATATGACAACAAAAATCAGTCCTCTATACTCTACCAACATGGGAGCACACTAGGTTGACTTGACATCTGAATTTTATCCAAGCACCCGAAGGACCCAACACTCAGACAAATACAGAAGTACATCCTCATAAATGAAACATCCCCAGTATTAAATAGTAGATATACATAGAAGGCAGTGATATCTCAATACCCATAGTTTATACATACACAGGTAGATACCTTAGTAGGCTGTTATGTAAATGTATATGTTTGTGTGTATATATATATATATATATATATAAGTCAGTAAATGTGTTGACCGCACGTGGAGAAATAATAGGAAAATAAAAAAATAATAATAAGGCAGAATGCTAAATTGAAAGCATATTTTAATATAGATGTGTATAAGGAGGATTAAAAAGGATTTCTAACAGGCTTTCATTGCATGCCAAATTTTCAAGAAGAGGGAGAATGAAAATGTTTTTTACAAAGAAATAATAAATAATATATAAAAAAATAAATATACCAATACATTATATTGTCTTTGAGCTTTTGAAGTTCAATGGTAATCCATGTAGATAATTGTTAGAAAGATT
>NC_068997.1:31840131-31841444 GCF_001194135.2 Octopus bimaculoides
TGGATAAGTAAACAGATAGATAAGTAAATAGATAGGTACATAGGTAATACAGACAGGCACACACACACACATACATACACAAAAGAAGACTGAAACACATGACCATATACACACACAGACACTCCATGCACACACAAGGACACATATGGAGGACACATATACATAGTCACACAAACCCATACATACATACATACACACATACATATGTGTATACTCATGCACACAAACAAACAAGCAAAATGAATGCAGCTCTGATAATGGACAGAATCAACAACTATTGAAGAGGTTGCAAGAAGCAAGGAAAATTTTAGAAAAAGTAAATAAATGAGTGGAAATTGAACTGGTATTAAAACAGAATGACTCTCCTCAGACATGATAAAATATGCTTCAACACAAGAATTCACATAAAGAATCTTGCAAATCAAATACAAAAATGAATTAATAATAATCCTTTCTAGTATAGACACAAGGCTTGAAATTTTGGGGGAGGGGACAGTCAAGTAAATCGACCCCAGTGTTTCACTGGTACATAATCTATTGACCCCGAAAGGTTGAAAGGCAAAGTCAACCACGGTGAAATTTAAACTCAGAATATAAAGGTGAAATTTGAACTCAGAATGTAAAGGTGAAATTCTTATTTCTTTATTGCCCTCAAGAGGTTAAACATAGAGGGGACAAAGAAGGACAGACAAATGTAAAGGTGAAATTCTGCTAAGCATTTTGCTCAGCATGCTAACCACCTTAAAATAATAATAATGATGATTGGGCTTCGTTTATTTGTACCCGAGTAACAGTTTGATAGCATGTGCTGCTCTCTCACTCAATAATAATAATAATAATAATAATTTATTCTTTTGTTAGCCACAAGAGCTAATATAAATGAACGTAAAGGACATGCAACAACATAAAAAAAAACAACACAAGATTATACAAGGGGTTTTCCTCATGTAAACAATAAAAAACAATAAAAATTGAACAACATAAAACTTCCAATAGGGGAGGCACTTTAAGGGTCCTCGTGGAAAAACCCACAAAAGCCACTGGTGCCTGATCAACAGGGCAAGAGCCCTTCTCCTTTTATGTTTCACAGGTGTATGTTCAGAATTGGTCCTTTCACACTGACCATTCTTCCAACATTCCCTCACCTTTCAACCAACTTGCTAGAAGGTAACACACTCTCTCTCTACCCTCAACTTGCTTTTCAAGTGAAACTTGAGGGCTTGGCCAAAGAGGAAAGTGTCTGACTTTAGCCCTTTCATGCGAGTCCACCATACTACTACTACTACTACTACTACTACTACAATAATAATAAT
>NC_068997.1:31841454-31842562 GCF_001194135.2 Octopus bimaculoides
AATAATAATAATAATAATAATAATAATAATAATAATAATAATAATAATAATAATAATGGTACTCTTAGATACTGTGGACGAATACTGGGAAGCCTAAAAGCATCAGAACTACAAAAAGTTGTTCTCTTGAGTACTGCCTGCATTGTATGGAAAACTTTGTCAACCTGAAAATATATAATTCTCTTAAAGCTCTTTCAAAGCCCAAATATTAATTTAACAGTTCTCAGATTCTGGTCTCCTTTCCCAACTTTATATCATTGCTAGTCATAAAATGACATTCATAATATACTGTCCAACTTGCAGTTACTTGAGGTCTCAGGGCAAGACTTGGAACAGCCCATATAAAAACTAAGTAAATAATGATAATGATGAAGGTGGTGGTGGTGGTGGTGACAATGACGACAACGATGATGATGATGATGATGGTATTATTAATATGGGACATTAGAAACTTTCAGCTAGTCACCAACTTACATGATCAATCTCTGAGAATTTCCCTTCAAAAAATGGTATTTCCACATCATTTATAATCTGAAAGATAGTATTGTACTTCTGGACAACCATCTGAAGTTTGCTGATTGCAGTCTGTAGTTCTGTCAGTTGAACATCCCCTAATATATCTGTAACACTTATCTGACAAGTAAACTCCACTGGTTCCAAAGAAAGATATCGCATTTCTTTAAGTATTCTCAGAAGATCAGCAGGTAAATTAACATAGATAACAGAAGGTCTGTCTTGTTCAGTTTCATCATAATCTTCAGTTGTCTAGAATATGAAAAGAAATAGGCATTTTACGTATGTATACGTGTGTGTGTGTGTGTGTGTGTGTGTGTGCGCGCACGCACGCACGTGCATGCATGTGTGAATGCGTGCATGCATGTGTGAATGCGTGCATGCATGAGTTTAAATCTTGATTTTGACTAAAAAGCGAACATGTTAGATCTTGATAGCAGAATTTTTAGGTTCATAAGATTGTACAGAATATTTTCTAAGATATCTTCAAATGTTTCACAGGTAGGATTAGGTTAATTGCAGTAGTACTAAGTATATATATAAAGTACATATTCAACACACCAACACCCAACACATTCTACTATATATATATATA
>NC_068997.1:31842974-31844672 GCF_001194135.2 Octopus bimaculoides
CTACTAATTCTAACTACAATTTTTTTCTCCAACGGATGGCGATATTAATGTGTGCCATAAATATCGCCATCCGTTGGAGAAAAAAATTGTAGTTAGAATTAGTAGTTCTTTGACTGCTATTTCTAAATTTTCAGTATGTTGGTGAAGCAACTCATGCTGATCCCTATATGTTTATAATTATATATATATATATATATTTAGGACTTCTGGTAACTTGATTGAGGAAAGAAGACCACGAATGACCCGTCTTTTTTTGCCTGTCCTTCTAATTGTTGTTTCTCCTGTCCACCTTTGTATCATCTATCTGTCTGAATGTTTTATTGTCCTCTTGTGTTTTTGTTCCATTTTTTATATTCATATATACATATAGTGGTGTACATATGCACTTGTGCTCACCCTATAGTAGGTATGCATCTAAATTTTGGCCATCTCTTTCTGTAACTCCCACTTTTCCTCCTCGTTTATCTCCTTTGTACCTTTCTCCCTGTCTCTGATTTTTTTTTCTAATCCTTCAATACCGCTGACCCCTACCCCTCTCTCCTCTTTCTATGTGACAAGTATCTGACCAGCCATGATCTTTTTTCTTTCTTGGCCTGACTGCCAACCACCAGCACCTCTTATGTCCATCTCCTATGTTCCTGCCTTTAGGGTTTCACTTCATACATGCCAGCTCAATTTGATTTGTTCTCAGTTGAAAGACACGTTGTTATATTGTTTGCATTTGTAATTGTGTACCATGTTCTCCATTTTTTTGTCCTCGATAGATAGATAGATAGATAGATAAATATACACACATACGTACATACATACATAGGCATAGGCATGGTTCAGTTCCAAGTCACTTCTACTATGGTCTTGGGCCAACCAAAGCCTGATGAGTGGATTTGGGAGACGGAAACTGAAAGAAGCCCATTGCGTATATATATATATATATATATATATATATATACATATATATATGTATGTATGTATGAATGTTTATGTGTCTGTATTTGTCCTCCCACCATCACTTGACAACCAGTGTTGGTGTGTCTACATCCCCATAACTAAGCAGTTCAGCAAAAGAAACCGATAGAATAAGTGTCAGTCTTTAAAAATAAGTAAATTCTGGGGATCAATTTGTTTGACTAAAACCCTTCAAAGTGTGCTCCAGCATGGCCGCAGTTAAAGAACTGAAACAAGTAAAAGAAGAAAAGAATATATATATATAAAATCGGGGTCGTCCTTGCATCCTTCTTCAGCTGAATGTTCCTAATCTTGTGGGCCCATGGATGCTGGTGCCCCATAAAAAGCACTGATGCCATGTAAAGCACTCATACCGATGCTATGTAAAAATACCCAGTACACTCCATAAAGTGGTTGGCACTTTAGGAAAGGCAACCAGCCATAGAAACTATGTCAAAACAGACATAGAGCCTGGGCAGCTCTTTAGCTGGCCAACTCCTGTCAAATCATCCAACCCATCCCAGCATGGTAAAAAGGACATTAAATGATGATGATAATGACAATGATGATGATATATATGCATAAGAAAAGAGATAACAAAGGAATAACTGATTTACTCAAAGGATAGCCCAAATTTGGGCTATCCTTTGAGTAAACAATGCACAGAGTACTCCGGATATGATATGATATATATCCACCTTTGCTACTACAATTATCTCCGGAAAATACCCACAAGGATTCTTTACATAGATG
>NC_068997.1:31844682-31849268 GCF_001194135.2 Octopus bimaculoides
CTCCGGAAAATACCCACAAGGATTCTTTACATAGATGTTTACTGCTGGAATGGAGCTACACTCCAAGTACTGTTTCTTCTTTGTTCTTTTTTATGCTCATCGCTCTCACTTCTTACTACAACTATCCTCTTATAGATGTAATAATCCATTTCTCTACTATTACCGTCTCCGATGAAGGGATATATTGGATTTTCCCTGAAATAGCTGTAAGACTTTATCCATAAAATATAATTCTAACTTTGCCATTGGTCTCTTTATTCTTTTTTTTTTCTTTATACATACACACGCTAATACACGACCTATGTTATATTCCCCACTCATGCTGATACAACGACAGGGCCAAAACTAGTCGGTATACAGCACTTACTCGGTATTACCTGTATCTTTAGGGTTTGGTTGACTCCAATACTCTTCATAACCTTTATTATAGATATATATATATATATATATATATATATATATATATATATATATATGCATATATATACGTCAAACAATGAGTGCTCAACACTGCACTGGTGGATAAAATTTATTTATTTGTGTATTAAGGCTACCATTGGTTTCATGTCAAGAAAAATATCTTAATATTTTCAAGCGGATCATATGAAAGAATTGTGATCACAAATGCCCAATTAACAGGAACATGAAACTCTGAGTAGCAGTTATTTGTGATGTTTTTGTAGCTTTAATAATAAGCATATTACACTCCTCCAGTATTCGAGTATAATTTTTTCCACCTTGTTTCACATTTATGTGCTTACTCACATACACACACACACATTAGTGTATCCTGTGTATACAAATAGATGTATGATTGCTACTGTTACGTTTAGAGCTAGATTATCATAATCCAGTCTGCTTCCTGCATAGTTGTTAAGTAATTTCTATACTAAATAGTATTACTAGTTATTAGCTTCAGAGCAATGTAAGAGAAATGAGGATAAACACAAGTTTATATTATACTTCCTACATGCATTTCCCCATTATGATTGTTTAGAGCCACCATCATCATCATCATCATCATCACTTAATTTCTATGCTGGCCTGGGTTGGATGGTTTCACAGAAGTTGGCAAGCCATGAAGACTGCATTAAGCTCTACTGTCTGCTTTGGTATGGTTTCTTTGTCTGGATAGTTTTCTTAATGCCAATCACTTTACAAATATACAGATTTATACAAGGGAAAGTCAAAAATTATCCCCCACTTTCACCATAACATATCTTTATTATTGTCACACTGCCTCTGCGCATGCCTGTTTATAGTTGGTCCTATTGTGGTCATGTGATTAAAGCTTGAGACTGATCGCACTATTTTTCTTTCTGCCTTTACAGTGTAAGGATGGCTGCTCCACTAGCAATGGGCACCAAACAAGAACAAAGAACAGTGGTCCAATTTCACTGGTCTAATGATGTGTCAGATGCTGAAATTCATTGAAGGCTTTTAGCACAATACAATGCACTACTGTGTAGAAGTGTGTCTGAGTGGATTGGGAAGTTTAAAAGTGACCGGATAAGCATGACACACAAAAAAGGAGCAGGAAGCTTGTCAACCCCCACCAATGACGAGAAAATTCAGCAAGCTTGAAAGATGATAACGGTGAACCGGTGAGTTATCATTGATGTGGTAGCTCATTCTCTGCAGATTAGTCATGGTTCTGCCCACCAAATCATCCATGATGAGCTTGGCTTCCATAAAGTCTGAGCAAGATGGGTGCCAAAAGAGCTTACTGCAGAGCACAAGCACAAACGTCTTGAGGTCTGCCAGCATTTACCTGATCACTACAACAATGAGGGTAAGGAATTTTTGAGCAAATTAGTCACAGTAGATGAAACATGAGTCCGTCATTGTGAGGCAGAATCCAAAAGACAGAGTTTGGAGTGGAAACATCCTAGCTTGCCAGCAATGAAGAAATTCAAGACTCAGTCTTCCACGGGAAAGGTGAGGGTGTACAATCAACAGTGCAAGATACAGTGCTTTGCTGGCCAACAAACTGAAGCCAGCAATTTGCACCAAATACCGAAGCCTATTGTCAAAGAAAGTATTGTTGTTGCTTAACAAAGCACACCCATACACAGCTGCCCAGACCATTGAAACCATTAACCAATTGGGTTCTGAGGTGCTGGAACACTCTGCCTACAGTCCAGATCTCACCCCTTCTGATCATATCTTTGGACCACTCAAAAATAGTTTACAAGGTGTGTGTGTGTGTGTGTGTGTGTGTGTGTGTGTGTGTGTGTGTGTGTGTGTGTGTGTGTGTGTGAGTGTGTGCGTGTGTGTGTGTGTTTTTTAATCTCTTTCATCTATTAAAATTTGGCTTCCATATCCTTTGTCGTCTACTGATTCATAATACTTCATACTAAAGAAATATAGAACTTTTTTTTACTTTGTTGTGTTTTTTTGTTTTTGATTTTTGCTTTTTTTTTAAATAGCACTTTTTTAATAGATAAATCATGGTTTATACCAATAATGTTTGCTTGAGTTTTTCTGAATATTGTCCGTCAAGTTTGCTCAGCCATTTTTGAATAGCATCCAATTTGTAACTGAAAACACCAAATAAAAATAGCGTTACTAAATTAATAAATAACTATATAATTTATTACACGCATACTAAACATTGTCTTACAAAAACAAATTTGAAATGGCATAGTAGAATGTCACTGATGATAAGTCTGCTTACTTTTTTTTAGAGATGATGATTCTAGAACTATATTACTGCTTCCTTTTTATGATTTAAGGGAAATTTTAACAGGTCAATAACCATGAAGAGGTTCTTAGGTTGTAAGGTACTACATGCATTATCCCTGAAAAATGCTTAGCAAACCTGCAATGAGCAACATACCATTTTTGATCATCTTAATATTTTCAGAAACATAGTGTGTCTAAGACTGCATCATACAGGGTCCTTCATGTTTTAAGACAGTAGTATGAACTTTTGGGGAAAATTTGGCTGTTATCTCTAGTAAGCTAAGCAACCACGTACATGGTTTCCTCATTGAGGCATTTGCATGTCCAAGGATTGTTATTTTACTAAAGCAATTATTTTTACAGTTGGATGGGTTTTTTTTTCACAACAAACCATTTAACTGTAAAGTAAGAATGAAACCTGCTTTGTCAAACACAGATAATAGAAAACAGAGTTTGGTCTCACTAAGGGGAATAACAACATTATTGTTAAAAGATATGAATTTATGAGCATGTGGTTATAGTCCAACACATTAGCATAACAATCATTGGTTTTACACACACACACATTTATTATTCAACATCAGTTGACATTCTTTTCTGCAACAAAAGATTCTGCTTGAAATGCAAAACTTCTCTACTTCCTTTCACCATAAAACTTATTCCACTGTTTCAGCTATATACAAACATAATATACATATCCATCCATCCATCTCTTTATATATATATAATGGAGACATGTAGATTTGTGCTGTATCCAAGAAATAAGGTGAAGAGGAAGTTCTGCTAGGTTTCTCACAAGCAAAGAACATAGGTATAAGATTTTCTGGGCAGGGAACATTGACAGGGTCAGGAGCGTGGGTATACTTCTTGCAGAGAAACAGGTTAATAAGGTAATCGAGGTAATCAGAGTTTGTGATAGAATACTTAAGATTAGATTAGTGCTGCAACATGGATTAACAACCATTATCTCAGTTTACACCCCTCAGCCAGGGCTACCTGATGAACAGAAAGACTGATTTTATGACACCCTCTTGCAGACTACCTCGTTGACGAATGACAGGACCTTTTCTTTGTGGCTGGTGACTTCAATGGGCATGTTGGACAACATGCAGAGGGCTTCTATGACGTACATGGAGGCTATAGCTTCGATTCCTGCAATGAGGAAGGAACCAGGCTGCTGGAGTTCTGCAATGCAGATGATCTTATGGTCTGTAGCACTAACTTCAGGAAACCTGCCAGTCACCTATTCACCTACTGGTCTGGTGGACACACTAGTCAAATTGACTACATCCTCACCAGGAAACAGGAAATATGGCTACTTATAAATAAATGCCAAAACCTTCCCAGGTGAAGAATGCACCCCACAGCATAGATTAATGACTTCAGGATCAGGGTTAAATGGATGCTCAGAAAACGACCAGCATAGAGAAGAAGGGTCTGGAAGCTTAAGGATCCTGCAAATGGACAGAGATTTAGAGACGTATTACTCAAAGTTTTTGATGAAATAGAGGAGGATATAGCATCACATGATGTGGAAGACAACTGGAGGTTCCTATGGGACAACCTGTTGAGGGCTACTGACCAGATTTGAGGATGGTGCAAAGTCCCCTCTCTACCCAAGGTAACGTTGTGGTGGTGATGGAACAATGTAGTTGACAGGGCCATTAGAGAAAAGAAACAGGCATGGAAGGACTGGAAGAATGATTGGAGCATGGAATTGTATCAGACTGCCAGAAGAGAAGCTAGGAGACAGGTTTACTTAGCTAGTGGGAAAGCAGATAAGAAAATATATGCCAATGTCCTGCGTTGTGAGGACCAAAGACTTGAAGTATTTTGTGTTGCAAGACAGTGTGTGAGAGAGAATCATGATGCCATAGGAAAGAAATGTGTCTGCATGGATG
>NC_068997.1:31849278-31849876 GCF_001194135.2 Octopus bimaculoides
TGCAAGACAGTGTGTGAGAGAGAATCATGATGCCATAGGAAAGAAATGTGTCTGCATGGATGATGGCTCACTTGCATTTAATGAGGCTGCAAAGAGAGAGACTTGGAGACGCCACTATGAAAGGTTGCTAAATGTAGAGAATGAATGGGAGAAAGAGAGTATGCCGAATGTTGACCCAGCTGAGGGACCAGCTATCTGAATTGACAGTACCTTGGTAGATAAAGCAATTAAGGGTATGAAGACAGGGAAAGCACCCGGCCCATCAGGAATCACCACAGAGAGGCTTAAAATATCTGGCAGTGCTGGCTATAGTCTAGTCACTCATATAGTCAATCAGGTGATAAAAGGAGTCATACCCAATGACTGGTGTAGCAACACCATAGTCAACTGCTACAAAGGTAAAAGTGACACTTTAGATACAAATAATTACAGAGGTATCAAGTTGATGGATCAGATGATGAAAGTCATGGAGAGGGTCATAGCCCAACTAATTAGGGAGAGAGTCAGTTTAGATGAGATGCAGTTTGGGTTTATGCCAGGGAAAAGCACCACTGATGCTATATTTCTTGTAAGACAGCTGCAGGAGAATTGCCTAGCC
>NC_068997.1:31849886-31852099 GCF_001194135.2 Octopus bimaculoides
GCACCACTGATGCTATATTTCTTGTAAGACAGCTGCAGGAGAATTGCCTAGCCAAAGATAAACCTCTGTACTTGGCTTTTGTTGACATGGAGAAAGCCTTTGACAGGGTCCTCTGATCTGGTGGTCAATGCGGAACTAGGGATAGATGAGTGGTTAGTGAGAGCTCTACACGCCATGTACAGGGATGCTGTCAGTAAGGTGAGGGTTGGCAACAAGTATAGTGAAGAATTCCAGGTAGGGGTAGGGGTCCACCAAGGATCAGTCCTCAGCCCCCTCTTATTCATAATAGTCCTCCAGGCAATAACAGAGGGATTTAAGACAGGATGACCCTGGGAGCTTCTCTATGCTGATGACATTACTCTAATAGCTGAGTCACTATCAGAACTAGAGAAGTTTTGGGTGTGGAAGCAAGGATTAGAATCGAAGGGCCTTAGAGTCAATCTAGCAAAAACCAAAGTCTTAATAAGTATGAGGGCAGACAAAACACAAACCCCTTCGGGTAGATGGCCCTGATAGATCTGTAGAAAAGGTGTTGGTAGAAACGCCATACGGTATACCAGGTGTAAGCTATGGACACATAAGAGGTGCAGCAATATCAAAAGGAGGCTAACTGGGAAGATAGTTTTTGTGTGTGGCAAATGCTCAGGAACAATAAACACTGAAAATGCACAGAAAACAGCTTCTGTCACATGCCAAGGGACAAAACTAGAAGTCAGTAGCTAGGGTGGATGCTCTGAAAGTGTAGCTGCTAGAATAAGAATAGCCTGATAGCCTGGGCAAAGTTCAGAGAGCTCCTACCTCTGCTGGTGACAAAGGGCCTCTCACTCTGAGTAAAAGGTGGACATAAGAAGCATCAGATGTGGTGTGCAAGAGAAACAACTGTGCTGGTAGGTCATGTGTTGCATATGGATGAGGACAGCTGTGTGAAAAAGTGTCACACCCTAGCAGTAGAGGGAACCTGTGGAAGAAGAAGACCCAGGAAGACCTAGGATGAGGTGGTGAAACATGACCTTTGAACGTTGGGCCTCACAGAGGCAATGACAAGTGATCAAGACCTTTGGAGATATGCTGTGCTTGAGAAGACCCAGCAAGCCAAGTGAGACCATAACCATGGCCTATGCCAGTGCAGCATAACCAGCCCATTTAACAGTACCCTTCAATCATTGAGCAATAAACTGTGCTTGTGAAGACCTGTTGAGTCAAGTGAAGTCATTGTTGTGGCTGATGCCAGTAGCACCTGATTGGCACTTGTGTCAGTGGCACATAAAAAGCACCATTCAAGTATGGTTGATACCAGTGCTACCTGGCCGGTGGTCCCATGCCAGTGGCACATAAAAAGTACCATTTGAGCATGGTCGTTGCCAGTGCCACCTGACTGACTCCCATGCCAGTGGCACGTAAAAAGCACTATTCAAGTGTGGTCAATGTCAGTACTGCCTGACTGCCAATGGCACATAAAAATCACACACTACACTTTCGGAGTGGTTGGCATTAGGAAGGGCATCCAGCTGTAGAAACTTTGCCAGATCAGATTGGAGCCTGGTGCAGCTTTCTGGCTTGCCAGCCCTCAGAGAGAAGTGCTCAATGCATATTGGAAAGGATATGATTTCTTTTATTGAAAATGAAACTGAGTTTGTCTTATGACAAGTTTCATGCCACTGTGATCTGAATACTCACCTGAGGATTGCAGTGGCATGAAATTCAAGTTGTGAGACAAACCTTTCAGTTTCAATAAAAAAAAAACTACACACACGCATACACGTGTGTGTGTGTGTGTGTGTGTGTGTGTGTGTGTGTGTGTGTGTGTGTGTGTGCGTGTGTTTGTGTATTTTTTTACTCTTTTACTTGTTTCAGTCATTTGACTGCAGCCATGCTGGAGCACCGCCTTAAACGGTTTTAGTCAAACAAATCAACTCCAGGACTTATTTTTTTAAGCCTACTACTTATTCTATTGGTCTCTTTTGCCAAATGACTATGTTAAAGAGATGTAACACACCAACACTGGTTGTCAAGCGGTGTGGGGGGAACAGACAGACTCAGACACACATATACTCACGCACGTATATATTTATATAAAACAAGCTTCTTTGATCAGCCTGAGGCTATAGTAGAAGACACTTGCCCAAGATGCCACACAATGGGACTGAACCCAGAACCATGTGGTTACGAAGCAAGCTTCTTAGCATACAGCCACACCTGTGCCTGTATATATA
>NC_068997.1:31852116-31864025 GCF_001194135.2 Octopus bimaculoides
TATATATATATATATATATATATATATATATATGCACACACAATATACACATACATACACCAGGCTCAATCTGCCAGATCAGATTGAGCCTGGTGCAGCCTTCTGGCTCACCAGTCCTCAGTCAAACCGTCCAACCCATGCCAGCATAGAAAGTAGACGTTAAATGATGACGATGATGATGATAACACATACACATACACACACAAAGATATATATATGTCATTGGATGCTCAAAATGAGGAGTTGATAGACAGCCAACAACTGGTGAAGGGTCCTTTCTCTGCGTTTATTTGTCCTATTCTCCATTTTTTCTCATTGTTTATCTATTTAACCCATTTGTTTACGTATTTCATGTTGTTTGGACCGTTGGTGATGTCCTGTACCCATATATGCATGTATGTGTATGTATGTATGTATATATATATATATACATATATACGACGGACTTCTTTCAGTTTCTGTCTACCAAATCCACTCACAAGGCTTTGGTCGGCCCGAGGCTATAGTAGAAGACACTTGCCCAAGGTGCCACACAGTGGGACTGATCCCGGAACCATGTGGTTGGTAAGCAAGCTACTTACTACACAGCCACTCCTACGCCTATATATATATATATATATATATGTATACACACACACACACACACACACACACACTGAAGAAAATCTGTGTGGTAAGAAGTTCACTCTGCAACATGTGTTTCATTGTATTGCACCTTGCTATAGCTTAAATTGATCAATATCTTGTGAGCAGAATTTGGTAGATGGAAACTGTATATGTCACAATGATGAGATCGAAGAGATAGCCATTCTTCAAGATAGGATTTACAGTTACCTGTTTCTATACTTCTGGATAAATTTTCACTAGTGGGGAAAAGTCTGAAGAGTTTGAAGAGAGTAGGAACCACTTCAATGCATTATTTATATTAAACTGTTTTCTATTGTGAGAGTGTGTATGTGTGTGTGTGTTTATTAGAGGTCTGAAAATTTTTGTCTCATTAGTGAATAAGGAGAGACGGATATGCATGTGTAAGTGAGCTGCTTAGAAATCTATTTAGCTTAAGGAAAAATACATAGATTCAATAAGATTTAATGAAAATCTTACCTTTCAAATTTTTCTAATAATTCCTTGAAATGAACTTTCATGGTCTGCTTTTTCTCTTCTTCCTGAATATGTGGACATATCTCTTTTATGTTTGACATAAGTTTCTACAAGTATGCAAAAATATTTTTTAAAGAAAAGAGTTTTAGAAGATAAATTTTCTCCCCCAAGTAAGCATTACAGAAAATGAAACATCAATTGGTACAACCTACTATTCTCTAAAAATGCAACACCATATGTAATTATGATTCAGACTTTAGTTACTATTTATGAAAGCATTGAAATTTTCATCTGAGTGGGGTCGTTTTGATTAGCTGATCAAGATGATCAGATATGTATGCATATTTATATGTGCATATACATGTGTGCGTGCGTGTGTGTGTCGAGAGAGAGAGAGAGATACATACACACCCCTATACATAAAGATAAATAGATAGACAGACAGACAAACAAAGAGGCACATGGGACAGAGAGGCAGGCAAGCAGACAGACAGGCAGGCAGGCAGGCAGGCAGGCAAACAGACAGGCAGATAGATATAGCTCCAAGTTATATTTTAGTTTATTTATTTTTAACTAGACATACATAAATGTAGCGTTGCAAGTGTACATATATTCCAACAAACATATGTTTACATATGATGCGCACATATCTGGGATCCGAAATATTCCACTACACACAAACACAAATAGTATTAACAATCAATAAATACCTGAACGTTGTTCAGCAGTCCATGAATCCATAAGATCCGACTTATTTCTGGTGAGAAGTTCCAATGCCTATATGGTGACTTGTGCTGATCATTGAACATAGCTTCTAAATGTAAGATTTGTTTCCAGAAATCATCTACAAGGTCGCTCACTATTCCATTGATGTTTCTCTAAAGATTGAACATACAAACCAACAATATTAAATTCATATTAGTCAGAGAAATATAGGTTACAAACAGAGAAGCAAGTTCATGCAAGTGGTTGAATTGTTATCAATTTTGTAAAAATTACAACTTGTTAAATTGTTAAACAAGTATAGCAATTTGCATGTCCTACTTACAGCAGATACATCATTGAAAGTTTAATTAACTGTGTCCTGAGATAGTATCTCTTTTAGATGTAATGATAAAAGGATAAAGATTCTTCCTGAGTTATATAGACTCACAGGACTAGTTTCCCAATTTTTGTGGCGTATATATTCCCAATCAGGAAGGGATGCCAGTCCATTGCAGGATTATTCATTTTCTCTAACTAAGTGGACTGGAGCAATGTGAAATGAAGTATTTTGCTCAAGCTCACAACATGTTTCCTGGTCCAGGAATTAAAACCACAATCGTGCAACCATGACTCCAACATGCTAATCACTAAGCCACGTACCTCTACTTATCAATGTACAGTGTTAAAAACAGAGAAATATATCAGTAGCAGTCAAAAATTATCCAGCAGCAATGACAGCATTGCTAAACATGCATTTCTGTCTTTTTTCAGTAGCATGTATCACTAGCAACTGCATGCTAAGACAAAATCCACCATTACTGATATAGTAAAACAGTAACTGAAAAATCACAGGCTGAATAAAAATTTATGTGAAACAAAAGCAGTATTAGTTTAAAATAGCAATGTGTATCATACTTAAAGCAGATACATTATGGAAAGCCTAATTAAATGTGGTATTCATCTTGACAAATACCACAGTTAACTGGGCTTTCAATAATGTATCTACTTTAAATATGATATTGCTTTAAACTAATATTGCTTTTGTTGCACGTAAGGAATTAAGCTAGTATTTTTTGTTGTTTATTTTAGTGTTGTTTATTCCCAAAGTGTTTATCATAATCTGCATTATCCAACATGCTAGGAGGATTAGTATGATAGGATGTGTTTTAAGGGAGATTTGGTTGCCATTTCTTGCAGATTTCCAAGTATGGGTTCCCTCACTAGTGTGTTATCAAGCTGATACTTCATAAATACATAATTAAAAACCTCCAAGGCAATTACAGAGAATTCAAAATAGGAAGATGTACTAAGTCTTATTGTATTGGTAGAAATGTGTCTCAACTTGTATGCTGTCAACACTTGATGTACTGTGAGAAACAACCCGAATATACATTATTTACATTTGATGGATACTAGTCATCTTGTTTGTTGTTAACACAACATTTTGGCTGATAAACATTACAGCCTTCATCGGGTGTCTTGGGGAAATTTCGAATCTGGGTTCTCATTCCGAAGGTATTTTTCCCCAAGACACCTGATGAAGGCCGGAGGATATATCAGCTGAAACGTGTTAACAACAAACAAGATGAGGACAAATATCTGTCAAATGTAAATAATGTACATAATTCCTCATCTCTTAAATATAGAACTGTAGAACCTGAATATATTTCACTTGCAAAGCAACAGATTAGCTAAGAGGACAAGCCTCTTTTCCAGTTACTTAATGGCATTATTGGACCTAAAGAGCAATTTGGTCTAGACACAAGTGTGATCTAGACATGTGAACATTATTTCTAGGTATATATGTGTAGCAGATGAAAAATAAACTTCCTTTTGGATAGAATGCCAGTCTATTTCATGTATCTGTGCACAAGGAATAAATGGAGACACACACAGAATAAAGTAAGCAGAGTTAAATTTCTACAAGAGAATTGTCCAATGCTTTGGAGTTCATTTTGGTGCAAACAGCTAGACTATGTGACTAGTTTTAGAATAACTTACTCCCAGTAATTGCAGAACCCCTGAAAAATACCATGAACACTAAGCCATTAAACAAATAATTAAATAAACAGGTGCCTCTACATAGTTACTTGGCTTTCTAGAAATATCAGCCAAGTTCCCTGAAATCTCTACTGAGTTAAAGAAATTGCATATTGGACAACTTTTTCCTAGATATACACTTTAGTTTTAGAGTTCAGGTACGACCATGGGTAGAGTGAATTCTTCAATATGATCCTTTTCTCTGCTAGACAAATTCTGCACCTCATGTTGCCATTGAGGTAAAGCATGCACTTTTCCACTAATCTCCAGTTGATACAATATTGTGCAGAATTTTCTTTCATTTGCTACCAAAGTTGGGACACTAGGTCACTCCAGAATTCGAAAAGATGATTTGTGACTGTTGAGTCTGGCCTTCAAAGGAACTCTTTGTTGCACCCACATATTTCTGTACTTGTGTCACCCAACTAGTATTCTTTAATACTACTTCTGCCTTACACATGACTGCTTCTAGGAAGCATGTAGCATTGGCCCTGCAGGAGCAGCTTGCCTCTCTGATTTAGGTCTATTTATTACAATTTACCTTATATTAGGTGTGCAGCTAAAGGAGACCCTCAAAATATACCTATTAGAAATTTCCCTATACTTATGTGTTTATGGAAAAATATTATCTACTAATTTAAGGAAGACCCTATCATAATCAACATGAATGGAGGACAAGGACTAAAAGAGACCAATCTAAGGCACATAACTCCAATTGACTTAAGAAACACATTTTTGTTTTACTGCAACATTTTCAACCCATAAGTTTCGTTGTTTTTTGTTTATTTCTTGTTATTTTGTTTCTTCTTTTTACATTTTTAAGGCTCATAAACTGAATGTGGCAGTTTCAGGCCTCCAGTAATAAAAGGCCCAAAAGCTATACTCTTTTAATTAGTTATGTCTGATGACTGGTGATTGATGACTTACCTTCCCACACGTCAATGATTTTTCAACCAGAAACTATTTGGTAACAAGACTTGGTTGTTGTGAAACTAAAGCTTTAACAGTATATAAGTAATGTGTGTATGCATGTGTGTGTGTGTGTAATTTTTTGCTACAATATTGTTACAGCATTTTATGTTTTAGACTCATAAATGCTTAAAACAATGGATTTTGAAATTGCTGCAATAATTCTTTTGTGAAATATACAAGGATTGTGACAAAAATCACAAAAAGAATTTATTGATTTGATTAAGGCTTTAGAAAAAATACTAAATTATTCAATCGTTCCACAAATGTTTTAGCCAAATACAAAATATTCATTACTACTCTAAGATGATTGATTGATTGGATAGAGAGATAGAAAGAGAGAGAGAGAGCTACACTACATAGGATAAGGTGGGTGTTTCACTGTTTACTTACCTTTTATCTGTTTCAGTCATTAGACAGTGGCCATGTTGGGGCACTACCTTGAAGAACTTTTAGTCAAATGATTCGACCCCACTACTTATTAATTTAAAGCCTGGTACATATTCTATCATTCTCTTTTTACCAAACCATTAAGTTACAGGGACATAAATAAACCAACACCAGTTGTTAAGACACACACACACACATACATACATATGATGGGCTTCTTTTAGTTTCTGCCTACCAAATCTACTCACAAAGCTATTGTCAGCCCAAGGCAATAGTAAAAAGCATTTGCCCAAGGCACCACACAGTGAAATTGAACCCAGAACCATGTGGTTGAGAAGCAAGCCTCTTACCATACAGCCATGCTTGTGCCTATGTTCTTCATTCAATTCTTGCCCAAATTACTTTCACCCATTGATTGATAACATTTCTGATACACATTTAAAAAAAATGAAACATTTCCAAGTTTTGCATTTTGTAGCCTGCAATATCTATTTATTTATTGTTGTTCTTATTGTTGCTGTTGTTGTTTTTGTGTTGTTCCAAGCCTTTTTGACATTTTGTAACTTGACAATTTTTTGAAGTTCAGAAATTTATGAATGTCAGATACAAAAATTAATTCGTTTTGTCCTTTGATATAATGGAGGCTGTCTTTCGCTGGAGATATTGATTGAAAATCAATTACCATATTGGTAATATTGCTTCTTCAATGATATTGACCTTTAAGGCCTCTCTGGAACAATTTTAAGGGGAAAAAGTTTATACAAGCAGGCATGAATGTAAATATATATGTATGTATTGTATGCATGTATGTATGTGTGTATATGATGTTAGTGGTTCTAAATAAAGAGTCTTGTAAATTCCAATTTCTTTTTCTTATGTTTCATAAACTCTACCAATACAAAGGAATTCCTGAAGTAAATCCAGTGGCATATATTTCCATACTGCTATTGACATCAGATAGCTGAATACTGTGAACAGGCTTTAAATAGCATGCTACAAGGTTTGTACCCAAATATAAAATTATTACTATATATGTGTATATATATATATGTGTATATATATATATATATATATGTATATATATATATATATATATATATATATATATATACATATATGTGTGTGTGTATGTGCACATGTGTATGTCATTATTCAGTTTTATTTCAAGATTTCTTGCCATTAGAGAAAGAACCAGTCTCTAACCTAAATCCAACGCTCTTTCTTTGGAATTTCAACATCATCAGGGTATTTTTGTATGTATATATGTGTGTGTGCAGATTTGTATATTTTGTTTTATGTATGTATTCTCATGCATACACTTGCATGTACATATATTCTCATGCATAGACATACTCATATATACTTAAATAATATGCATGTATGTATGTATTCAAAGACAATTCAATCAACAATTACATAGCTAACACCCAACTTTCAGCTATTTATGAGACTGCCATTATGCAAGGATTCTAACCCTCCCCCACCACCTCTGACTTTAACACAATTAATTAGTTTTAAAAGGATTTTTTTGTTTATGTTTGTATTTCTGAAATATTTATGAATATTTTAAAATTTCTATTGATTGATTCAATATTTTCCATGGATCTGTAACCCTTTAGCACTGAAACTGGCCATATCCAACCAAAATATTCTTCCCGCTTTAGGTTCAAACCTTCCAGATCCAGCCTCTCATACATACCCTACAATGTCATTCTAAAAGTAAACAATCACATCATTGAAGTCTCAAAGTTATAAGATAGTTCATTATTAATTCAAGGCAATACGAATTAATAAGCATTACATTTGACAAAATAACCTGAATGATAAAGGGTGAACATTATTTTTTGATACAGTAAAAACAAGACCCCACTGATATTTTTCAAGAACCTATTTAAATAGTTAATTACTTATTTTAATTATAAGTTCAATGGATAAATATTTATATAGGGTGTACACTCCTGAAACATTTCCCCATCAGATTTTTTTCCTATCAACTTATCTTTCCTTTTATGATAACAAGTTAATTATTATTAATTTAAATCTATTGTGGCTGTTACATCTAATATGCCTTTTTATTATAAACACAAGGCCTGAAATTTTTTGAGACTACTTAATTACATTTGCCCCATTGCACAACTGGTACTCATTTCATTATCCTTGAAAAGATGAAAGGCAAAATTGACTTGGGTGGAATTTGAACTCAGAATGTAAAACTGAATGAAATGCCACTTAGTATTTTGTCCAGCATGATAGTGATTCCACCATCTCATCAATAATAATAAAAATAGCAATAATAATCCTTTCTATTATAAGCACAAGGCCTGAAATGTTTGTTGGAGGAGGGGGTTAGTTGATTTCATTGACCCCAGTACTCAACAGGTACTTATTTCATCAATCCAGAAAGGATGACAAGCAAAGTCAATCATAGTGGAATTTGAACTCGGAATATAAAGATGGACAAAATACTGTGATGCATTTTGCCCAGCATGCTAATGGTTCTGCCTGCTCACCCCTGAAACCATAGAAAAAATTGAGTTTTGAGTTGCTAGAGCACCCTACACACAGTTCAGATCTTGCTCCTTCTGATTATCATTCCTTGGACTACTCAAACATCCTTTATGAGGTCATTGATTTGCTATGGACAGAGAAGCATTGAAAGCCAGCTAAAAACCTTCTTCTCCAATAGAATAAGCAAGCTTGTGGACTGCTGGAAGAATGCATTGAAAAGCAAGGAGATTATGTTGGGAAATGATGTAATTGTTCAACCTCTGTTTTTGCTTTAAAAAATTATAGAAACAAGAGGGTGTATAATTTTTGACTTACCCTCATTGAAATAGCAACCGAATCATATTCTAGCATTTTTAAAAAAGGAGAAGGCAACATTGGATAATGCAGTCTGAGATAAACTATGTCTATAAAGATGAAATAATCATGCAAGAATGTTTTCGATCATAGGTCAAATTGCAGAGGTCAATGTCAACCAACATCAGTTATAGTAGGCAGGTCATCTAATAAGAATTGGCAATATTTCAGTACCACACACACATTTATAATTTACAGCTTAAATTTGATAGATAATACTCTCTTTTTAACTCTTTTACTTGTTTCAGTCATTTGACTGTGGCCATACTGGAGCACCGCCTTTAGTCAAGCAAGTCGACCCCAGGACTTATTCTTTGTAAGTCTAGTACTTATTCTATTGGTCTCTTTTGCCGAACCGCTAAGTTACGGGGATGTAAACACACCAGCATCAGTTCCAAGCGATGTTGCAGGGACAAACACAGACACACAAACATATACACACACACATACATATATATATATATATATATATATATATATATATATATATACACACATGCATATATACGACAGAGTTTTTTCAGTTTCCATCTACCAAATCCACTCACAAGGCTTTGGTCAGCCCGAAGCTATAGTAGAAGACACTTGCCCAAGATGCCACGCAGTGGGATTGAACCCAGAACCATCTGGTTGGTAAGCAAGCTATGTACCACACAGCCACTCCAAGCATATCAAAATCATCTTCAAAAAATACAATTTAAATAGATGCAGCTGGATTCTATAGTTCCAGTTGCAGTGTCTAGGAATTCTTTTATTGAAATGGCATCCGGCATGTGATATGGATTCACCAGCCCACATGACAATCCTACCTTTAATCTATTTCAGTGGTTCTCAACTGGGCTCCACATAAGATTTTGTTGTTAAAATTTATCTACAATAAATTGACAATACTTCTACAATACATAAAATATATTAACAATTTTATTATAAAATTCCTAACAATATTTAATTATAAAAATATATGATTTTTTTTTTAATCAAAGGGTTCTATAGATGAAAAATGGTTGAGAAACACCTGTCTCATCTAAAAGGGCTTAGAATTAATTCTGTGAAGTATTCAACTAAAGAGTCATCGAAAGACAAATCAATTACAATATTTCTTCATAAGGAATTTGTAAATTGGAACCAATAGAATTTAAATACACTAATGAAAAAAAAAATCACAAAAACTCTCCAAAATTCTCAATACAACAAATATCTAAATTTTAATATTTACCTACCTTTACTTGTGTTTGTTTTATGGTGGAGTGAAATATTTGAAGCAAACGCATTTGTGAATGAGGAGAATGGCATTCTGTGAGAGATTTCAGTAGAATCCCAGAAAGTTGAACTTCAAGACTCTGTAATGAAAGCAAAGAGAATAAAATAAACAAATAATTTAAACGCTTCATGAAATATTTGGTATTATGGTTTTAAAAGATTCCAATTTATTACAAATATTTGTCTTTAAAACAGGTTCTTAGTTTTATCTCTAAATTGGAGGCAAAGGCCCTCAAATGTCAGACCATGCATCTGTATGTAAAAGACTGGCATTTGCAGTCTCCCCATTCTTTATACCACTATTGTTGTCCAAGAGAAAGATCACTGATATAGGGTTAATACAGTTTGGTACCAGTGTTAAATTTCCTTTACTTCATACTCTTAAAAACAGTAAGAACTATATTGGTTAATGTAGTTCTGGATACACTGTTTTATGACAAAAAAAAATAAACAACAAAACAACAAAACAACATGTTTGGATAAAAAAATCAAGATGAGAAGGTCACTGTTGGAATGCATTGTGCCAAAAATCTGCTTCCTTTAGCATTAAAACTGGCCATATCTGGTCAAAATATTCTACCTGTTTTATGTTCAAAGTAGCTAGATGTGACTTTTCACACCAACCCTACAATATCATTCAAAAATTTAACAGTTACCTCATCAAAATCTCAAAGCTACAAGATAATGCATGATTAATTCAAAACAATGTGAATGAATAAGCATTGCTTTTGACAGAATAATGTGAATGCTAAAGGGTTAAGGGCTACTATGGAGCAACTCTTCTTTTCTTTACTGATTCTTTTCTCACTACATCTTACCTTCGAAACTGAACGTAGTTTGTAAAAGTTCGCTTCAAATGGCTGAATCTCTTTTACATTCATCAGATTAGGTATTGAAGTCCAAAAAACTTGGATGCTCTCAGAATATTTGATGGAAATCTCTTTGATAATCCTATCAGTACAAGCATCTCCAATACCACCAATTTCTGCAACTGCTGAAAGTTCTTTGAAGTGTTGGTCAGTTTCAATCAATTCCTGGACATCATTACATCTAGAAAGACAGAGAAAACTGAAACATTCAAAATACATCTTTATATAATACCAAATACTCAGTTTTTAGAAATTATTATCTCCATCTTCTGGCACATTTTCTGATCCATTCCCTACATCTATATACAGTTTGATGGAGATTTATGGGTAGAATTCTGCTTTAAGTACACTGTATAACTCCTCATAATTTACATTATTTGCATTTGACAGATATTTGTCCACATCTTGTTTGTTGTTAACAACAAAGATGAGAACAAATATCTGTCAAATGTAAATAATGTAAATAATCTTTTAATAATGTAAATAATTCCTCATCTCCTAAATATAGAACTGTAACTCCTCATAACTTTTTCTTATTTTTTGGAATATTCAGAAAATTTTTGCAAATTTGTGATCTACACACAGGAATTCATATGCTTATGCAAAAACCAAAAGAATTTTTGATGCATGATTTAAGGACTATTTAGCTGTTACTCTTAGCATATCTCACAATCACTTCATACCTTCCTAATTTGTTTGTCAGTCTGGCATATTAATGTTTTCCAATATCTTTCTTCCCATAAACACATTTAATTGTTGGGATTTAAGCCAAAAATTCAGTATTTTAAACAGTAATTTTTTGAAAAATTGAAAAGCAGTTTAAAAATATTTTTTTTAAATTTCTAAGGATTAAAATTTTTTTCTTTTATCATAGTCATGTGAATTCCCATGCGTAGAACACAGATACACAAAAAGTTTCTGAAAATTCTGAAAAATAAAAAAGTTATGAAGGGCTATTCGGTGTGCTTAAAGCAGAATTCTGCCAATTTATGTCTCTCCCTCTTAATCTCAATTTATTAATCAGATTTACTAAAAATTTACATCCTCATCATTTTACTGTTTTATCTATTATTCTAGCATGAATCAATGGTATAGTACTCTTCTTGCTATTCCTTGCCACATCTTCTTTTCTTGGGAGTCTCTCAGGTCTGAGAAAGGCAATTCTGCAATTTCTTACTGAACAGCCTGCACAGATGATGTTTTTAATGATGAAATGTTTCTGCTGTACATGAATTCACTTCCTCCATCAAATCGACATTACCTGAACAGGTGCATGGTGTACCACATATAAAGCGTTGAAGAGATTGCAGAGCAACGTGAGATGAAGTGTTTTGCTCAAGAACACAGTGCACCACCCAATCAGAGACTCAAAACCATGATCTCGCAATTCTTGCTATTAAACTTTCACTGTAACCACTAATTACATCACTGAAATTATGAAAATTATCTACTGACCAGTTTATCTTTTATCTGTTTCAGCCATCAGACTGCAGCCATGCTGGGGCACCACCTTGAAGGAATTTTAGTCAAATCAATTGATCCCAGTACTCATTTCTCTTAAAGCCTGGTACTTATTCTATTAGTCTCTTTTGCTGAACCACTAAGTTATGGTGATGCAAACAAACCAACACTTCTTGTCAAGCAGTGGTGGGGGACAGACACAAAGATGCAACACAGACATATATATATATATATATATATATATATATATCA